>NW_027517128.1:300000-395000 GCF_048772815.1 Callospermophilus lateralis
AGCAAGGGTGTGTGGAAGGGATCCTTAGGTCTTAGAGTCGGGGTTAGGTCTCTTAGTGGAGGAGGGGCCCCATAGAGAATTTCATAGGGGGTGAGGTTACACAAAGAAACAAAGGGAGTATTTCTTGATGAAATAGTGCATAAGGCAGGAGCATAGTCTAATCTTTTATGCCGGTCTCTAAGCTTAATTTCGTTAAGGTCTCTTTAATGGTTTTATTTATTTTTTTTACGTGTCCTGATCTCTGGGGTCTATAAACACAATGTAACTTCCAATTAATCCCCAGGGTCCTGGCTAACCCCTGATTTACCTGGCCCATAAAGGGTCTTCAATTATCAGACCATATTACATTAGGCAGGCCATGTCTTTGATAAATATCTTTCAGGATCTTCTTGACCACAATTTGTGCCGGTTTTCTTTTATTTTTTTTTGGTGGGAATGGCTTCAATCCATCCTGAAAATGTATCTACAAAGACTAGGAGATATTTAAGCCCATACCTTGCTGGCTTAATTTCAGTAACGTTCACTTCCCAGAATTGTCCTGGTCTGGTTCCTCATAGGTGCTTTCTTGTAGGAAGCTTGGAAGTGTAAGCATTAACCAATTGACAGAACTGACAGGCTTTTGTTACCCATTCAATTATTTCCTTTCACTGTGAGTGAGTTAGTCTAAAACTCTGTTCTTGATCCTACAGTAATGCCTGCAGTTTTTTTGAACCAAGTTGATTGAGTTGATGTACATTTTTAACGTAGTGTAGGGCTTTCTGAAATTGCAGGCTGGGCTCACTGAAGTTGAGGAGTTCATTGTCAGTGTTCTTAGATGTTATCAAAAGCTTGCTGGTGCTCAAGGGTCCATTGGAATTGGGCATTCTCATTTAACAGCGGGTATAAAGGAGCAGCTAAGAACACAAACCCAGGTCCATAACCTGCTAAAGCCAGCAGTCCCAAGAAACTCTCTATGTTGTCTCCTGTTAAATGGGGGTGGTATCTGCACAACGGTTTGTTTCCTGGGCTCAGTGAGCCATCATTTACCGTGCCTAAGGGAATTTCCCAGGAAGATTACTTCTTGCTGGCAAATTTGGGCCTTTTTGTCCGAAGCTCTCTACCCGAGTTGAGCAAGCTCAGATAATAGTGCTTGGGTCTCAGACTCACAGTTTTCTTTGGTGTTGGCTGCCAGTAGCTGGACATCCACATATTGAAGCAGAATGACTTCGGGGTGCGTAGTTCTGAAGTTGTAGAGATGTCTGTGAAGGGCTTCATCAAAGAGAGTGGGGGAGTTTTTGAACCCCTGTGGGAGTCTAGTCCAAGTTAGTTGAAAAGACGTTCCGGTTTCTGGGTCTACCTACTCGAAAGCAAACAGCAACTGACTATCTTTATGCAGAGGCAAGCAAAAGAAAGCATCTTTTAAGTACAGAACAGTATACAATTTTCACTCGGCCACAGCAAAGAGGTTATTGGGGGTCCAGCATGCTGGGGCTCAGAGCTCACTTAAATAAAGCAGAGAGCCCTGAGAACAGCTTTAACAGAGCTTACATACTTTTCTTGGAGAGGGCAGAAAGGGAAATTTATTGATTGGTCAGGGCGAGTGTGCGGTTTGCGTGCACCCGGGTGAGGGAGTATATTCTGCAGTTTGGCAGTTGGGGACAGCACATTCTGGGAACAAAATAGCAAACAGTTCTCAAGATTTCAACAGTGGTTTGTTAAGCATACAGAAAAACAGGAAGTGACAAGTGCCTGTTTAATTAACCTTTCACCTAAGCAAAATGGAAAGTGAGCATGGATTACTAAAAACAACCATGTCCATGTTGCCTAATGCTCTCAAATGTCAATCCTATTGGAGGCAACATATGTCTTTCTTCCTAAGATTATATATTCAACCTCAACCATGTTGAAAATGTCTAACCCTCTTACATTATACTTTGCCTGATTTCCTAATGTCTCTATTGATATCTGCTTTCCTACTTATTTTCCCCAGTTCATCATTGTGACTGACCCTTCACGTGTGCTGACACTGACATTCACTCACTACCCAAAAATCTATTGCTAAAGAACTTTTGTCCAAATGCCATAATCACTCTTTTTTCTAAACCTACAGGCTATCTTCCTAATCCTACCGACTATGCCTTTTTGACTGGATGTTCTCTTCGACATTCAATCATCCAAGGTAGAAGGTCCTATCCCATTTTATATCGATTTATCTGAGACATCTGTGCAGAATGTAATTCAAAGCTAAGTATACCAATCATTGGCCCAATGCACTTCTAGGCTTCAAATATTACCTAGATTTATATTTTCATACTTATATTTCACCTATATATTCTTGTAAATATTGCAGATTCCCAATACTATTAGTCATCACGCAGAATGATTCCTAACCCAAATCGAACCTGTTATTAACCCTAACCATACACTGTTCCCTCAATCTAACTTTACAAAAGAGCAGGCCCAGAGTTGGTCTTTCAATACAGGAATGTAGGAGATCTTCCACATGCTGAGAAACTCAAAGATCCATGTAGAAATGAACTCTGGAGAAGTTGTAGGCAGCTATGAAGGACCTGAGAGAGCAAAAGTCATCTTCAATGGCAAACAACCTTGTCAGGATGAAGGGTTTTGTCTGTATCAGTCTCTCTGTTCTTAATATAGAGAAGATGGACCAAACCAGGCCTGTTTGGAGAGCTGTTCCTTGGTGCCTATGGTTGATATACCATTCTAACTTGTGAAAGTGTCACAGTAAGTAGGGGCAGCCTCCATCTCATGGGACACTTGGAAGCAACTCTTAGGACCAAGTGGTTGCCAAGGCAGTTAGCTCATTCAGTTCCTAAAGGAAGTGACCTACATCTCTTCCTTGGTGATGGAACTCTCTGAACTTGGGATCCAGGAAGCCAGGCACTCAGAGCCAGTTGCAGTACTAGTCCCAGTGGACTCACTTGTTTGGATTTACCAAGGAAAGAGTCAGTCTTTCTTGGTACCTGCTGATGTGAGGATGGAAAAAGCCAGAAGAGCTCTGAAGAGGGGCCTTTACTGAGAAAGCAGGTAGTGGCTAACCGCTGGCTCCAGACAACTTCACAGTGTTGGCCAAGGAGACTAGACCCGAGACAGGACAGGCCATTTCAGGAAAACATAGTAGGGCCCACCAGTCATAGGACACTCTGGATAGTCACAGACATACTAGGGGGAAGGTGGTGCCTTTGTGGGTGTGGGTGTGAGTTTGTGGTTTTGTCTCATGTTCTGAGAATAGGTAAGAAAGGCGGTTTGTTTGGTTTGGAGTGGACAAATTCTAGTATGACTTATGACAAGGTGAGTGTTTCTATATCTGTGTATCCCACTGTGTCCTTCGTTGTAGACATTAGAAAAGAGAATGCATCACGGATGTGTCCTGTCTAGTAGAAAGCTTCCCAGCATTCATCCTACCCTATTTATGAATGGACTGTCACTTGCCTTAGGGATGGGCAACACCTACTTCCTTCCTAAGTCCCTGTTTTCATCAGGAATTCTGGCCACTCTCCAAAATAGGCTCATGGTTTTGTGTGCAAGATATGTACCACCTCCAAGCTCTGGGACATGGCCGTGCACTGGATAGCTGAAGGGAATGGGGAGCATCTCAGAAATCTCAGATATCAGTGTGACCAGGAAAATATCAGTGGAGAAACACTGCTTTGGGCCTTTTGCTTACCTATTGTTCTGTTGCCCTGAATCTCAGGAAGGTTTTTGTCTCAAGCCACCACTTTGTGAAGCGTGAAGAAAACAGTTTTTAAATGGAATTGAATAGGCATCACCTGTGGCTCTTTGCTTAATTGCATTGGAAAGGGACTTGTCTAAATCAGGTTTTTGGCCCTGTGTTAGGCCGTGGATTAGATTCTCAGCACCTGATGGATCCAAAGAATGATCCCATGTGTACATCCAAAACCAAAATAGCAAAAAGTTCAGTCATTGTGGATGAAGTCTCTTGCCTTCCTCTGTTAGGTTACTGATCTCCATCAAGTGAGAATAGGGATCCTTTCTTTCAAATGAGCTCTTCAAAGCCCTGCAGAGGCTAGCCCATAGGTGCTTGGGTTTTCTCATGACTCCATATCACATTAAGAATCTATACCTGACAGTCATTAGGCCTCAAATTGGAGAAGCAGAGCAGTATTAAAGGCAAGCCTATTTGACCACTCCTGGTTCACAGAAAGGGTGTCCAGCCCACCATGACTTTAGCCAAATGAGGGGAAAGGGACCTTATTTTGGACACTGTCTTGGGCTGCACCCCTCATGGAAAACTCCAGCCATAGGTAATGATGAGTGTCTATGTGGAAGAATATGAGGGCGATGAAGGAGTGTTTTGGTTTTAATTGTGGTCATTTGCGTGGCAGTTGAATGAGATGACTGTGTCCATCTGGGCTTGAACTCTGGAGTGATTCCCCTTAGAAAATGAGTTCTGGTACTGAACTCAGAGAAGTATTGTCATGAATTTTGTTGGGATTTTAGCAGGCCACGCATGAGAGTCACCCTTGGAAACTGAGATCTAGGCCCAGGGTGGCTTTCCACAGAGCACTGGGTATCTCATCCAGGATATCACATGATTTATTCTGAAATAATTGGCAGCCATAGTTGAAGGTCAAAACACACATGGACCTTACATTGTAGAACTCAATGTACCTGGCTTCATGTGACCTTTGGCCACTCTTTGGGAAGCCTTGCCTGTGAGAGTCCTCCAGAGCTTTCATTGAAATTAGCATCCTCAACACTTAATGGTCCCTGAATGATTTGAACCCACAGTGCCTCCAACTTCATCCTTGAAAAACGGGGAAGATATATACCATGAAATGTTTTAAATTCCCATGACCAGGTGGCACTTGAGAACCTTTGGATGTCCTGCTGCTGATCTTGAGTGTTCCAGCAAAAGCGTTGATTGACTGTGTTTCATTTAAATGGTGTAGAACAGAGATGCCAGTAAGTTGGAGCCTGCTGAGTAGTGGGCCTATTGCAGTGGTGTGCAAGTGTGTGATAAAGCATTTGTGGTGGGGCCATGTGAATGTGCTATTGGCTTTTAAATGGCTTGGGACTGACATGGTGCAGCCAGCAGACCCTTATATGTAAAGGCATCTTGTTATTTGGAGAGATTTCAGGGCAATTTTCAGAATCAGGTTGCTATGGACAAGGGGGCAAGCTATGTTGGATAGAAGCCTGGTTGGTGCTTTCTCCTGCAGATCCTGACCCACCACACATGACAGAACTCCCTCCAGCACTGTCTCCCAGTTGAACTTGTTGTATTTCATGAAGCGAATACCAAAGTCCCAGTGCAGCACCAATAAAAACTACGAAAAGTGGAGGAATTCCAAATAGCTTCACAGTCCACATGGGAAGAAACTTAGCCTCCAGTGGCACCAGTTTACCTACAAAGAGAGAATTCAGCAATGCTGCCTCAAGTTCAATGTAAAATAAGAAACCATGTCCTCCAGGTCACATAGATGCAGACCCAGCTTTGATGGTCTAACTAGAAAGGAAGCTAATGCTCCTGAGAATAGCATATATTTCAAGTGCCCAACCTTGGAGGCAGTTTCTCAAAAAGTCTATAGGCCAACAGAGCTCCATGTTTGTGGAGTGTTTACCCACACAGGTAATGTCAAGTCATTGTTCTGGATGAGAGTGGGAATAATTTTGTGTAGCACATATTGCAGACACATTGGATTCCTTATCTAATTTTCCATTCGAAATACTGAAACCCTGACACTAACACATACCCTACTAGACTCTGACTACTAATCCTAATATGAGGGAGAAAAATAACCCAAACAGAATAGGAATACAAGCAGATCAGAGGAGGCATGGTGTATATTTGGACTTTCCTTTTGCATTTCATAGGGTAGGAGTTATATATCTAGTCAATTTTTTGTTGGAATAGGTCTCTATGTGTTTTTAAGTTAAGAAATATGTGAATTCTTGTCTCCGTTTCTCTGTAGCTTATTCAGCACATGTATATTTATGTGCACATATAGAATCCTTCCTGGTATGAAACATGCATACTTGTGAGGTGGCTGACTTGGCAGATACAAATTGTGAGAAGAGATCACTGCTCCTAAACAGTGTTGGAACTGAAAATTCAACTTATGGGTTAGCTTCCTAGTTGAATAACACTATACGTAAATCCATGATCAGTAAAAAGAATATTTTTGGATCTGTGGATAATATATATTTCGTGGTGAATTTCGATTGGCATATATATTGCTCTTTTTAATATCTCTGTGTGTGTGTTTGTGTGTGTGTGTGTATATATATATATATATATATATATATATATATATATATATATGTATATACACACACACACACACAAGAAGTATATATATATATATATATATATATATATATATATATATATTCTCCAGATTTTTCAAAATATGAAATATATGTGTCTTATACCCACTCCGTAAATTCATTCATATTCATGTATATGGATTTATAATGAACTTTTCACAAGATTATTCTCAGAAATATTCATCCACCTGAAATATATATTTGTTTCCAGTACTGAAAACTAACTTCAGTTAATGTTGCATACAAATACTAATATTTATACAGTAACTGACCCAGTTTAACCTCAATGCAAGTAGATTCCTATGGGACATGTTGTGTATTTTAATGTTCATTTTTATTCAACACTGGTACATTAATATTTCTTCAATTTATGCACATCATAGGATATATATTTCATCCACCAGTTAGCAAACTTATAGGCATTTGTTTCACTTTCAGTCACTTCCTGCTTCAGAGCACATGGATTCCTCCGTGTTTCTTGAATGGTCTTTTCATGAGACTTCTTTCCAAACACATTATTTTAAATTTCCATAATCAGTTTTGAAGCAAAACTCACAGACTCTTCATGATAAACCATAAACCTAATATTACCATTAGATGTATCAGTGGTTGGAATGAATGTATGTGTATCAATATAAGATTTCCTTTATATTTTCAGATATAAATTGAATGCATTATTTAAATTTGGAACCCATTATATTATTTATTCACAGTATGGTCTATTCTTGCATTATCTCTATATTCATAGTCACAGGGTACACCTATTTGTACACCCAATACTAATTTGTACATCTTCAAAATATTGCTCCCAGAAATGGTGGAAGATATACTCAAGTCACCTTATCTACATGTACATTTTATCACAGTAATATTCTGGACACAAAAAGCAAAGGTCACACTTATTATTTTACCAATGTAATGGTCAGGCGAGTGTCAGAGGAAGAGACCACAAGAGACTGTCTCATGCAACAGCCAAGGGTTTATGGGGGTCCAGCATGCTGGGGCTCAGAGCTCCCTTGAATAGAGCAGAGAGCCCTGAGAACAGCTTAAGCAGAGCTTATATACTTTCCTTGGAGAGGGCAAGGAGGGAAGATTATTGATGGCTCAGGGCGAGTGGGCAGTTTGCATGCAAACAGGTGAGGGAGTACATTCTGCAGTTTTGCAGTTGGTACAGCACATTCAGGGAACAAGATTAGCAAACAGTTCTCAAGATATCCACAATGTTTTGTTAAGCATACCAAAAAATTGGAAGTGACAAGTACCTATTTTATTAACCTTTCATTCCCCACTTCTTCTTTTGGTTACTTTTAATCATTAAAGTGATCATTGGGGGTGTCACATTTTATGTCTGCTAGTGTGGTATATTGTTTTCTTATTACCATAAGTTTAACTTGTCCAATTTGAGCTTGGAAAAAGGAAACTACACGGTTGAGCAAACAGGGTCTCACAGTTAGCAATAATATGAGGTTTATTAATGGACCAGCCAGGGCTGATAAATGCGTAGTTAACCAGAGGGACTCTGTGAACCAAGACTCAAACCACCCTTTTGGGGCCTCTCTCTCTTGTTGATGCTCTACAAGGCGTCTTCTTAATTTAATCATAGATTCTTTTACAACTCCAGTATGGTCGGCATAATAACAACATTCTTCACTCAATGCAGGACAAAGGCCCCTTCTCTCAATAAGAGGAGGTCGAACCCTCGCCTGTTCTGTAAAACAACTTCAGAGAGAGAGGTTAAACATTCCTGTAAAGCTGTGATGGAGGTTTTTAATATCTTTAAGTTTGGGTCTATTGCTACTTCTAATTGGGTCATTTGTTGTGTCCCATGGACTAGGGCAGTGGTTCCTGTGCCCACCGCTGCAGCAACTCCTATTCCTAATAGTATGGAGAAAGTGAGGGATACGGGTTCCTGGTGGAACCAGGTTGTATGCCCCCCTATTGGAACTTTAAATGATCCTGCGTCATGATAGAGGACTCTGGGAAACATCTGCACCATTACATTCTTAATCAGAGGAAGAGACCACAAGAGACTGTCTCATGCAACAGCCATATGTTGATCATTTTATGAAAACATAAACAATGTTTAAGTATATAGAATTATACTGTTGTAAGGACGGACAAGGCAAGGCACCTAAGATAGCACAGAAGACAGGGAAACAGTCCTATTTGGTTGTAACCAGATTTAGAGGGCATTGCTTCTGTTGTAATCTTTTAATCCCCTGAACCCCAAGTTTAGGTAGTTTCAGAATTTTGTACCCAACATGTAACGTAAGGGGCTCAGAAATTCACAGTCTGCAGAAGTTCACAAAAAGCAGTTTTTGTTTCTGTTTTTTTCCTCTGCTCTGGGAAAGTTAACTTTTAAAGGACACCTGGTAGGGGGAGAGCTTTTTTCTTCTTTTTTTTTCTTCCTGCCAGCTGTTACCATGGAGCCCAGTTGGTAACTTCTTTATCTTAGAAATGTAGCCATCTCTGGAAGCCCCAGCTCAATGCCAGAGGCCTTGTTCACATATTTTGTGAAAAAATAGTAACGGGGTGTCTAGCTTAGGAGTGCTGATTTTTCCAGCCAGTGGCCAAGTAGAACAAAGCAACACAAAAAGAGGAAGTTTATCTACACTGAACTCTTGTATAGGGCCTCTGTTGCTGAAAGTCCTAAAGTCAGCCATGATCAAGGCTTCTGGAGAAGGCCATTTAAGATTTTTCTGTGGGATTGGAACAGAGGGAAAGACAAGGAAGGTGGGGGGTGAGAGCAGCTCCGTGGTTCTGAGAATGAGGAAAAAGAGATATAAAAGAATAATGGGAAAGGGGTTTGGGATTTTCCTGGCAATAAAACTTGAGCAGTAGAACAGGTAGAGCAGAGGGGAGGATGGGAGTGAGTATCCCAAAAAGCCTTTGAGGGACTTTAAATTCTTTGTAACCTGTTTTCAGTGATGACAAAGCAACTTTAAAGGCCATTTTCATTACATCTTGGATAGGCGTCTTAGGGCACTCCTCAGCTGGTTTGAGCTTTGTGTTAGCTGGTAAGAGGACCTGGTGGGACCCGGTGCGTGCACTGACAGGAGAAGAGAGGAGTGAGTGGGTGGAAGGGTACCTCAGTACCTGCTACCTCAGCAAGGAGGCAATGGTATGAGATCCAGCAGAGGTTTTTGTTTTTGATCTAGTAATTGGAGGGGAGAAATCAGGTTGCTCATGTGAGAGTGACTGCAGAGAGTCTGGAGCAGAAGGCGGGGGGTGAGGATGTATTGGAGAAGCATAGTTCAGGATATGAGCAAAGGAGGGAAAAGGCATAAACATAGGGGAAGGAAATTCCCAATTGATGGATCTTTTTGAACACTTGCCAAAGTTGAAAAAGTCACACAGAATTTGAGGATCTGGAGACCCCTCTGGGGGCCATCAGTTTTGGTTGTCTAATTGGTAATATGGCCAATGCTGTGTACTGAATTTGATGAGGAGTTTGGGTTCCACCAGGCAGCCCCTGTATGCTCACATCCCCATTATTTTCAGAAGAAGTCCGCTTTTCCCTCACACAGCCATGGCTGTTTGTGGCTTTGATAGTCTGCCGGGCAAACATAGTATTCTAGGCTAGCCAACCTGCATCTGGCTCGCGTGTCCCTAGATCCATAATGTTTGTTTCCATTATCTGTGGTACAGTAGGGATTTAATGGAATTTTAGTTGGATCCTCTTCATCAGAGATATCCCAATATGAAAGACGTATAGCCAGCTGACAAATTCTGGGTGGAGAGATGGCCACCAGGTCCCTAAGGGGGCTGTATGCGAGATAGACCATACTTCGTGTCTAGTAAGATTTGTGATCAGCCATCGCTGATGAACGGGCTGATGAGGGTAAGGACTACTGGTGGACAAGGGGAGAGTCTATAGCCTTATCCACATGGCGAATATGCAATTTGAAAGGGTTTCCAGTCTTTTCCAGTTTTTCAGCCAGAGTCTGGACAGGGCGCAGGCTTGAGATAAGAATTAGGATCCAGGAATTGATTCCTTCTACATTTACCACTGTAGGTTTTATAAGTAGCACCTGGTATGGTCCTGTCCAGCGGGGTTACAAGGATGACACCTGATGTTGTCTTATGTAGAGGTTGTCTCTTATTTGATATCGATGTGGAGTCCCCTCTTCACCAGGTTGGTAGGCAGTGGCCAGCTGTTTCAACAGGTATCACTGAGTTCTTTCAAGAGCTTTAAGTCTGTCAAACAAGGGGTTGTGGAGGGGATCACTAGGTCTTAGAGTTGGGGTTAGGTCCCTTACTGGAGGAGGGGCTCCATAAAGAATTTCATAGGGGGTGAGGTTACACAAAGAAATAGAGGGAGTATTTCTTGCATGAAACAGTGCATAAGGCAGGAGCATAGTCCAATCTTTTATGCCGCTCTCTAAGCTTAATTTCGTTAAGGTCTCTTTAATGGTTCTATTTATTTTTTTTACCTGTCCTGAGCTATGGGGTCTATAAGCACAATGTAACTTCCAATTTATCCCCAGTGTCCTGGCTAACCCCTGACTTACCTGGGCCATGAACGCCGGGCCATTATCAGACCCTATTACCTTAGGCAGGCCGTGTCTTGGAAAAATATCTTTCAGGATCTTCTTGACCACCAATTGTGCCTTTTTTTGTGGGGAAGGCTTCAATCCATCCTGAAAATATATCTACAAAGACTAGGAGATATTTAAGTCCATACCTTGCTGGCTTAATTTCAGTAAAGTCCACTTCCCAGAATTGTACTGGTCTGGTTCCTAATACGTGCTTTCCTGCGGAAAGCTTGGAAAGATAAGCATTAACCTATTGACAGACCGGACAGACTTTTGTTACCTGTTCAGTTATTTCCTTTTGCTGTGAGTGGGTTAGTGGAAAACTCTGTTCTTGATCCTTCAGGAATGCCTGCAGTTTCTTTGAACCAAGGTGTGTGAATTAATGTACATTTTTAACGTAGTGTAGGGCTTTCTGAAATTGCAGGCTTGGCTCAGTCAAGTTGAGGAATTCAGTGCCAGTGTCGTTAGATGTTATCAAAAGCGTTCTGGTGCTCAGGGGTCCATTGGAATTGGGTATCTCCATTTAACAGCGGGTATAAAGAAGAAGTTAAGGACGCAAACACAGAAATCCATAACCTGCAAAACCCAGTAGTCCCAAGAAACTCTCTGTGTTGTCTGCTGCTAGATGGGGGTGGTATCTGCACAACCATTTGTTTTCTGGGCTCAGTGAGCCATCGTTTACTGCCCCTAAGGGAATAGCCCAGGAAGATTACTTCTTGCTGGCAAATTTGGGCCTATTTGGCAGAAGCTCTATACCCGAGTTGAGCAAGCTCATATAATAGTGCTTGGGTCCCAGACTCACAGTTTTCTTTGGTGTTGGCTGCCAGTAGCAGGTCATCCACGTATTGAAGCTGGGTGACTTTGGGGTGTGTAGTTCTGACGTTGTTGAGATCTCTGTGGAGGGCTTCATCAAAGAGAGTGGGAGAGTTTTTGAACCCCTGTGGGAGTCTAGTCCAAGTTACTTGATCAGACGTTCCAGTTTCTGGGTCTACCCACTAGCAAGCAAACAGCAACTGACTATCTTTATGCAGAGGCAAACAAAAGATAGCATCTTTTAAGTCCAGAACAGTATACCATTTCTGCTAAGGGTTCAGAGTGATAAGCAGATTGTACGAATTAGTTACCGTGGAGTGAATGTCCTGCACTCTGTTATTAATCTCTCTTAGGTCTTGAACGGGGGATAGTCCCCAGTTCCTGGCTTTTTTTACTGGGAGCAGGGGAGTCTTCCAGGCCGACTGACAGGGCCTTAGGACCCTAAGGCCAGATATTTCTGAATATGGGGCCTTATCCCATCTTTAGCTTTTCTGCTCAGAGGATATTGTTTGACATTGATTGGGGAGGCTGAGGTTTTTAACTCCACTGTTCTTGGAGGTTGTTTCACGGCTAGGCCTAACCTAGCCTTTTTTGCCCAGGTATCTGGGTAATCTGTTATCCATTTCTGGGGTAGCTTGCTTGTTTGAGCAGTCTTGGGGGGTGTGAAGAGTGGATGTTCATCTTCTACTGACATTTATAAAGCCAAGACTATAGGAGTTTTTACTGAAGGATTTAGAAATTTCATTTTGGGGCCTTCGGGGTTAAAAGTTGTTTTGGCCTGGAGCTTACTGAGCAGATCTCTGCCCATCAATGGGGCCAGGCATTCTGGGATTACTAGGAAGGAGTGATGGATTTTTCCTTTCCCCATGTCCATGGTCCTCTTAGTTGTCTATGTCTGATATTTACTGCCATTAGCCCTTTGAACTAGAGACATTTTATTTGATAGTGTGCCCAGTGGGGCCTTAAGGGCTGAGTATACTGCTGCTGTATCCACTTCAAAGTTTACCTGGGTCCTCTCCACTTCAAAAGTCACCCTGAGCTCGGGGAAGGGATCTGAGCCCCGACGTTCTTAGTCATCCTTTTGAGTCAGAATGGCTGGCTGTCGTGGCTGTCTCTTTTCTAGGGCACTCTTTGGCCCAGTGACCTTTTTCTTTACAGTAGGCACAATGATCTGAGGCCAGGGGTGGCCTCTGGCGTGCGCCCAGGTTTCCGTTCCTGTCTTCCTGTTTGTTAATTTCTGGCCTATTTATTGTTGTGACCAGGACCTTAGTCAATGCCTTAGTCTGTCTTTTGCATCTCTCATCTTCCCTTTGCTCCCTTTCTTTCTCTTTGTTTCTCTCATATAGTATACTTTCTCGGCTTCTCTGACTAAATCTCCCAAATTCATATCTTGTGATCCCTCTAAGAGTTGTAACTTTCTTTTAATATCCAGGGCAGCTTGCCCAATGAAGGCCATCATGATAGATGCCTTTTGATCCTCTGCCTGAGGATCAATAGGAGTAAATCTCATATATGCCTCCATAATTCTCTCTAGAAACATAGAGGGATATTTATCAGGCCCTTAAATTATCTCTCTTACCTTGGCCAAATTAGGTGGTTCCCTAGCGGCCGATTGGAAACCCAATATTAGGGCCTGGCAATAAGTGGACAGATGCTCCCTACCTTCAAAGGTGTTGGGGTTTCAGTTGGGTCAATTCAAGGGGAAGCTGGCTTTGATTATGTTGGGAAATTGTGTTGGTCACACATCTGGTCCGAGAATATATTTTTTAGCTTCCAGGAGGTTTTTCTCTCATTCCTCTGCCGTAAAGAGAGTCCCTAGGATTTGTTGGCAGTCATCCCAAGTAGGCAAGTGTGAAAACCCCAGGGAGTTCTTTGAGTTCTTTTAGCCGGGCCAGCTTCCTCCAGGGAAGGAGGGGCTGTGTGTGACGCGGGGGAGTCATCTGGAGGGCACTGGGCCGGCCTAACTTCCTCCAATGGCAGAGAAGCAGAGTCAGCAGGGGAATCACTTAGAGGTTGTTGGGGGTTGGGGACAAGGGCAGGGGATAAGAAGGAGGAGGAGAGTCCAGTAGAATCTTGAGACTCAGGGAGAACAGAGGGTGGAGGAGGAGGAGCAGAGGGTTTGAGAGATAGAATCGTGGTGGAAGGAGTAGGAGCGTAGGCAGGGACAAGAAAAGGCTTCACCCATGGAGGAGGAGATTTGCAGAGGTCCTGCCAAGTTAAGATATATGGCTGTTGATCTGGATGGCTATGTGGCCTCAGCTGAAAGACAATATCTCTGATTTTTCAAATTAGTGGGAAGTAGAAACATCCTTCTGGGGGCCATCCAACTCCAAAGGTGTGTCATTCTGAGGCACAGAGAGTCTGCCAGGTCCAGCGTTTTAATGAAAAAGAAAGATTCTGGGCCCTTAAGCAGACTTTGGTCCAGTGATCAAGGGTCAGGGAGAGAAGTGTTGAAGTGCTCTGTCCCAAAATGAGAGATACACAAACAGTGAAAGCAACGACATACTACACAGACAAGACAAGACAATAAAGACAGACAATGGACTGAGACAATACTGAGACAAGGACTGAGTAGCCCTCAAAACCTGATGGGCTGGCAATACGGAATCTGAAACAAAATATCACAGAGTCGAGGAGACTATTGTTCCTTGATTTCCTGAGTCCTCTGGGGCGTCCCCCAGGGATGTGGCCTGTGGCTCTGTGACACGTCTGTCAGCCACCGTCAGAGAGAGCTCATGCTCAACACCGATAGCGATTTTGCAAAACCCTAACCTGCAACCTGAAACCAGAAAGAGTCACCTTACTTACCCTGAAAGGAGCCCCTTGGGGGTCTTTCGTCCGCCACTGCTGGATCTCGCTGGTGCCTCCAGATGTAAAGATCGGGTGAGCGACAGAGGAAGAGACCACCAAGAGAATGTCTCATGCAACAGTAAAGGGTTTATTGGGAGACCAGCTTTCTGGGGCTCAGAGGTCACTTGAATAGAGCAGAGAGCAATGAAAACAGCTTAAGCAGAGCTTATATACTTTCCTTGGAGAGGGCAGGGAGGGAAGTTTATTGATGGGTCAGGGCAAGGGGGAGGTTTGCGTGCAAACGGGTGAGGGTGTGTATTCTGCAGTTTGGCAGTTGGGGACAGCACATTCTGGAAACAAGATTAGCAAACAGTCCTCAAGTTTCCAACAGTGTTTTGTTAAGCATACAGAAAAACAGGAAGTGACAAGTACCTATTTTATTAACCTTTCACCAATGCCTAAATGGAATGTGAGCATGGTTTACTAAAAACATCCATGTCCACGTTGCCTAATGCTCTCAAATCAATCTTATTTGTGACTACATATTTGTTTCTTCCTAAGATTATATATTGAACCTCAACCCTGTTGAAAATGACTAATCCTATCACTCACTTTGTATTTTGCCTGATTTCCTAATGTCTCTATTGATATCTGCTTTCCTACATATTTTCAGGAGTTCATCATTGTGACTGACTCTTCACATGTGCTGACATTTACATTCACTCTCTATCCGAAATCCTATTGCTAAAGAACTTTTGGTCGAAATCCTATACTCACTCTTTTTTTCTAAATCTACTGACTATCTTCCTAATCCTACCAACTATACCTTTTTGACTGGATGATCTCTTCTACAATCAATCATCCAAGGTACAAGATCTTAAGCCATTGTATATTGATTTACCTGAGACATCTATGCAGAATATAATTCAAAGCTAAGTATTCCAATCAACAGCCCAATGCCCTTCTTGGATTCAAATCTTATCTAGATTTCTGTGTTCATACATATATTTCACCAATATATTCTTGTAAATATCGCAAGTTCCCAATACCATTGTTTGTTCCTCAGTATGATTCCTAACCCAAATCGAACCTGTTATTACCCTAAACATACACTGTTCCCTCAAACTAAGTTTACAGATGAGCCGGGACAGAGTTTGTCTTACAATAGTAATGTAGGGGGTCTTCCACCTGCTGAGAACATCAAAGTTCCAGGCAGAAATGATACCCTGGAGAAGTTGCAGGCAGCTATGAAGGACCTAAGAGATCAAAAGTCATATTCCATGGCAAGCAACCTGGTCAGTATGAAGGGATGTGTCTGAATCAGCCTCTCCTTTCCTATTGTAGAGAAGACTGATCAAACCATGCCTGCATGGTAAGCTGTTCCCAGGTGCCTATGCTTGATATACCATTCTAACTTGTGAAAGTGTCACAGGAAGTAGGAGCAGCCTCCATCTCATGGGACCCTTGGAAGCAACTGTAAGTACAAAGTGGTGGCCAAGGCAGTGACTTCATTCAGTTCCTGAAGGAAGTGACCTCACCTCACTTCTTTGGTGATGGAAATCTCTGGACTTGTGATCCAGGAAGCCAGGCACCCAGAGCCAGTCCCAGTCCCAGTTCCAGTGGTCTCACTTGTTTGGATTTACCAAGGACAGAGTCAGTCTTCCTTGGTACCTACTGATATGAGGATTGTCAAATGCCAGAAGAGCTCTGAAGAGGGACCTTTCCTGAGAAAGCAGGTATTGGTTCACGACTGGCTCCTGAAAACTTCACAAAGTTGCCCAAGGAGACCAGATCTGAGACAGGACAGGCCATTTCAGGGGAACATAGTATGGCCCACCAGTTAGAGGACACTCTGGATAGTCACAGACCTACTTGTGTTAAAGAGGTGCCTTTTTGCGTGTGGGTGTGAGTTTGTGGTTTTCTCTCAATTTCTGAGAATAGGTAGGAAAGGCTCTTTGTTTGGATTGGAGTGGACTGTTTCTAATAAGTCGTTTGACAGGGCTAGTGTTTCTATGTCTGTGTATCCCACTGTGTCTGTGGTTGTAGACATTAGACAAGAGAATGCATCAATGCATGTGTCCTGTCTAGTAGAAAACTCTCCAGTATTTATTCTGCCTAATTGATGAATGGACTGTGGTGTGCCTTATGGATGGGCAACACCTACTAACTTCCTAAGTTAATGTTTTCTTCCTGAATTCTGGACACTCTCTAGTATAGGCTCATGGTTTTGTGTACAAGATATGTACCATCTCCAAGATATGTGACATGTCCATCTACTTGAGAGCTGTAGAGAATGGGAACATCTTAGAGAACTCAGATATCAGTGTGACCAGTAAACTCTCAGTGGAGAAACCCTGCTTTGGTTCATTTGCTTACCTATGGTTCTGTTGCCCTGAATTTCAGGAAGGTCTTTGCCTCAGGCCACCCCTTTGTGAATCCTGAAGAAAACAGTTTTCAAATGAAAATAAATGGGCATAACCTGTGGCTCTTTGCTTAATTGCTTTGGAAAGGGATGTGTCTGAATCAGCCTCTTGGCCCTGTATGAGGTTGTGGCTTAGATTCTCAGCACATGATGAATCTAAAGATAGATTCCATGTGTGCAATCAAAAGCAAAATGGCCAAAAATCTGTCATTGTTGATTAGTCTCTTGCCTTCCTCTGTTAGGTCCCTGACCTCTATCAAGTGAGAATAGGGATCATTTGGGTCAAATGAGTTCTTTGAAGCCCTGAAGAGATGCTTGTGTTTTCTTATGACTCCAAATCACATAAAAAATCTATCGCTGAGAATCAGTAGGCCTCAAATTGGAGAAGCAGAGCAGTATTAACGGCAGGTCTATTGGATCACTCCAGGTTCACAGGAAGGGTGTCCATGCCACCTTGACTTTAGGCATATGAGGGGTAAGGGAGATTTTTTTGGACACTCTTTTGGGATGTGTCCCGCTTTGAAACCTCCAGCCACAGGTTATGATGAGTGTCTATATTTAATAAGATGAGGGCCATGTGGGAGTATTTTGGTTTAAATTGTGGTCATTCGTGTGGCAGTTGGAAGAGATGACTGGATCCACCTGGGCTTGAACTCTGGTGTCATTCCCCTGAAAGACTGAGTTCTGGATCAGACATCAAAGAAGTATTGCCATGAATTGTGTTGGGATTTTCGGAGGCCACACATGAGATTCGCCCTTGGAATCTGGGAACTAGGCTCAGGGTGGCTTTCCACAGAGCACTGGGAATCTCAGCCAAGATATCACATAATTTTATTCTGAAAGACTTTGAAGCCATATTTACTAGTCAAAACACACATGGACCTCAATTGTAGACCTCAGTGGGCCTGGATTCTTGTGACCTTTTGGCCACTCTTTGGGAGGACTTGCCTGTGAGAGTTCTCCAAAACTTTCATTGAAATCAGCTTCCTCACCATTGAATGATTCCTGAATGAATTGAAACCCACAGTGCCTCCAACTTCATCCTTGAAAATTGACTAGATAAATACCATAAAATTTTTGAAATTCCAATGACCAGATGGCACTGGAGAACCTTTGGATGTCCTGTTGCTGATCATGACTGTACCAGACAGTGCATTGATTGACTGGATTTCATGAAAATTGTGGAGAACAGAGATGCCATTAAGTTGGTGCCTTCTTAGTAGTGGGACTAGAGCAGTGGTGAGAAAGTGTGTAATAAAACATCTGTTGTGGGGTCATGTGGATCTGCTATTGGCTTCCAAATCGCTGTGACTGACATGGTGCAGCTAGCAGACCCTTATATGTACAGACATCTTGTTATATGGAGAGGTTTCAGGGCAATGTTCAGAATCAGGTTGCTTTGGTCAAGGGGGCAACCTATGTGGTATACAAGTTCTCTTGGTGCATTATCCTGCAGACCCTGACCCACCACATTTGACAGAACTTCCTCCAGCATGGTGTCCCAGTTGAACGCATTGTATTTCCTGAAGCAAGTACCAAACTCCGAGTGCAGCAGCAAGAAACACTGTGAAAAGTGGAGGATGATGAAATGGCTTCACAGTCCACGTGGGAAGACACTTAGCCCCCAGTGGCCACAGATTACATACAAAGAGGGAATTCAGCACTGCTACCTCATTTTCATTGTAAAATAAGAATCCATGTCCTCCAGGTCACATAGATGCAGACCCACCTTTGATGCTCTCACTACAAAGAGAATTCAGCACTGCTGCTTCATGTTCATTGGGAAATTATAACCATGTCCTCCAAATCACAGAGATGAATATCCATCTTTGATGGTCTCACTAGAAAGGAACCTAATGCTCCTGACAACTACATGTATTTCAAGTCCCCAACCTAAAGGCAGTTTCTCCAGACGTCTTTAGGCAGGCAAATCTCCATGTTTGTGGAGTTTTTACACTGTCCCTTATTTTTGGAAACTGTTCTATCATCTCCAAGGTTGTGAACTCCTGAGCATTTTCTATTTCAGATATGTATTTAAAGATTTTCTAACTCTTCTCCTCTAATTGTGTCTTACTTGGGGCGAAGGTAATGTCAAGGCATTGTTCTGGATGAGAGTAGAAAAAATTTTTGTGAAGCACATATTTGATAAACATTGGATTCTTCTTCTTATTTTCCATTCGAAATACTGAATCCCTGACACTAACTCATACCCTACTATAATATGACTACTAATCTAATATGATGGAGAAAAATACCCAAGCAGAATGAATATGCAAGCATTTCAGAGAAGGCATGGTGTATAGTAGGACTTCCCTCTTGCACGATAAAGGGTAGGTTTTATAAATCTAGTCAATTTTTAATTGAAATAGTCCTCCATGTGTTTTTAAAGTTAACAAATATGTGAATTCCTGTCTCCCATTCTCTGTAGCCTACTCAGCACATGTATTTTTATATGCACATATAGAATTCTACCTGGTATCACACGTACATTTTTATGAGTTGGCTGACTTGGCAGAAACAAATTGTGAGAAGAGATCTCTCTTCCTAAACACTGTTGGAACTGAAAATTCAAACAATGGGTGAGCTTCCTAGTAGAACAATGTTATACATAAATCAATGTTTAGTAAAATAAATAATTTTGCAACTGTGGATGATTTATATTACATGATGAATTACGATTGGCATATAGATATTGATACTTTTTAATGTATTTTTTGTGGTTTTTTAATATATATATATATATATATATATATATATATAATACATATATAAATATATATATATATATAAATATATATATATACAAATATATATATATATATATATATATATTCACACTCTTCACATTTTATAAAATATGAAATATATGTGTCTTATATAACTCCGTAAATTCATTTATGTTCATGTATGTGGATTTATAATCAACTTTTCACAAGATTATTCTCAGAAATACTCATCCACCTGAAATACATATTTGTTTCCTAGTTCTGAAAAGTAACTTCAATAAATGGTGCTTACAAATCCTAATATTTCTAGAGTAAATGACCCAGTTTAACATCAATGCAAGTAGATTCCTATAGGACATGATTTCTATTTTGACGTTCATTATAATTCAACACTGGTACATTACTATTTCTTCAGTTTTTGCACATCATAAGATATATATTTCATCCACAAGTTCACAAATTTATAGGAATTTGTTTCACTTTCAGTCACTTCCTGCTTCATAACACATGTATTCCTCCATGTTACTTGACTGGTCTTTTCATGAGACTTCTTTCCGAACACATCATTTTCGATTTCCATAATCAATTTCGAAGCTAAACTCACACACTCTTCAAGATAAACCATAACATTAATATTACCATTAGATGTATAGCTGGTTGGAATAAATGTATGTATATCAATAAAAGATTTTCTGTATATTTTCACATTTCCGTTCAATGCATTATTTAATGTTGGAACCAGTTATGTTATTTATTCACAGTATGGTCTATTAATGCATTATCTCTATATTCAAAGACACAGTGTACACCTCTTTGTCCCCCCAATACTAATTTATACCTCATCAAAATATTGCTCCCAGAAATGGTGGAAGAATTACTCATATCACCTTATCTATATATATATTTATATATATTTTTTATCACAGTAATATTCTGGACACAAAAAGCAAAGGTCACAATCATGATTGTATCAAACCCTAAATGGAAAGTGAGCATGGATTACTAAAACAACAATGTCCAGGTTGCCAAATGCTCTCAGATGTAAATCCTATTGGTGACTACATATTTGTTTCTTCCTAAGATTATATATTATAGTTCGAGCCTGTTGAAAATGTCTAATCCTATCACTCACTTTATACTTTGCCTGATTTCCTAATATCTCAATTGATATCTGTTTTCCTACATATTTTCCCGAGTTCATCATTGTGTCTGACACTTCACAATTGGTGACATATACATTCACTGTCTACCCTAGACCCTATTGCTAAAGAAATTTTGGTCCAAATCCTATACTCACTCTTATTTCTAAACCTACGGACTATCTTCCTAATCCTACTGACTATTGCATTTTGACTCGATGTTCAATTCGACAATCAATCGTCCAAGGTATAAGGTCCTAAGCCATTGTATTTCAATTTATCTGAGACATATATACAGAAAATTATTAACACCTAAGTATCCCACTCAAGGGCCCAATGCACTTCTCGTTTCAAATCTTACCTAGGTTTCTGTTTTTATACTTATATTTCAGCTATATATTCTTGTAAATATCACAGGTTCCCAATACCATTATTCATCCGGCAGAGAGATTCTTAACCCAAATAAAACATGTTATTAACCCTAAACATACACTCTTCCCTCAATCTAACTTTACAAAACAGGAGGGACAGAGTTGGTCTTACAATACTGGAATGTAGGGGATCTTCCACCTGCTGAGAACATCAAAGGTCCATGCAGAAATGACCCCTGGATAAGATATAGGCAGCTATGAAGGACATGAGAAAGCAAAAGTTAAATTCTATGGCAAACAACCTGGTCATGATGAAGGGATGTGTCTGAATCAACCTCTAAATATAGAGAAGATGGACCAAACAAGGCCTGTGTGAAGAGCTGTTCACAGGTGCCTATGGTTGATATACCATTCTAACTTGTGAAAGTGTCACAGAAAGTAGGGGCAGCCTGCATCTCATGGGACCCTTAGAAGTAACTGTTAGGACAAAGAGGTTGCCAAGGCAGTGACCTCATTCAGTTTCGGAAGGAAGTGACCTCACCTCACCTCCTTGTCGATGGAACTCTCTGAACTTGTGATCCAGGAAGAGACACACCCAGAGGCACTCGCAGTCCCAGTTCCAGTGGTCTCACTTCTTTCAATTTACCAAGGACAGAGTCAGTCTTTCTTAGTTCCTACTGATGTGAGGATGGCCAAATGCCAGGAAAGCTCTGAAGAGGGGACTTTCCTGAGAAAGCAGGTAGTGGCTCACCCATGGCTCCTGACTACTTCACAGAGTTGGCCAAGGAGACCAGATTTGAGACAGGAGAGGCCATTTTGGGGGAATATAATATGGCCCATCAGTCTGAGGACACTCCGGATAGTCACAGACCTACTTGGGCAAAAGAGGTGCCTTTGTGGGTGTGGATGTGTGTTTCTGGTTTTGTCTCATGTCCTGAGAATAGGTAGGAAAGGCTGTTTGTTTGGATTGGCGTTGACTGTTTCTAGTAAGTCGTTTGACAAGTCAAGTGCTTCTATATCTGTGCATCCCACTCTGTCCGTGATTGTAGACATTAGTAAAGAGAATGCATCAATGGATGTGTCCTGTCTAGTAGAAAGCTTCCAGGCATTCATCCTGCCAAATTTATGAATGGACTGTGGCTTGCCTTATCGAAGGGTAACACCTGCTATCTTCCAAAGTTTCTGTTTTCTTCCTGAATTCTGGCCACTCTCCAGAATTGCCTCATGGTTTTGTGTCCAAGATATGTACCACCTACAAGTTCTGTGATATGGCCATGTTCTGGATAACTGACGGCAATGGCGAGCATCTCAGAAAACTCAGATATCAGTGTGACCAGGAAAGTCTCAGTGGAGAAACCCTGCTTTGTGCCTTTTGTTTACCTCTTGTTTGTTGCCCTGAATTTCAGGAAGGTCTTTCCCTCAGGCCACTCCTTTGTGAAGCCTGAAGAAAACAGTTTCAAATGGAAATGAATGGGATTCACCTGTGGCTCTTTGCTTATTTGCTTCGGAAATGGATGTGTCTGAATCAGACTCTTGGCCCTGTGTGAGGCTGTGGTTAGATTCTCAGCACCTGATGGATCCCATGTTTTCATCCAAACCCAAAATGGCCAAAAGAGCAGTCATTGTGGATGAAGTCTCTCGCCTTCCTCTGTAAGGTTCCTGAACTTCATCAAGTGAGAATAGCGATCCTTTGGGTCAAATGAGTTCTTCAAAGCCCTGAAGAGGGAAGCCCATAGGTGCTTGGGTTTTCTCATGTTTCTAATTCACATAAAGAATCTAAACCCCACAGTCAGTATTCTTCAAATTGGAGAAACAGAGCAGTATTAACGGAAGGCCTACTCGATTACTCCTGGTTCACAGGAAGGTGTTCAGGCCACCCCGAATTTAGGCAAATGAGGGGAAAGGGAGCTTATTTTGGACACTGCCTTGGGCTGCGCCCCTCATGGAAACCTCTAGTCAGAGGTTATAATGAGTGTCTATATGGAAGAAGATGAGGGCCATGCGGAAGTGTTTTGGTTTTAATTGTGGTTATTAGTTTGACGGTTGGAAATGATGACTGGCTCCACCTGGGCTTGAACTCTGCTGTAATTCTCCTTACAGACTGAGTTCTGGAACTGACCTCAGAGAAGTATTGCCATGAGTTGTGTTGGGATTTTAGGAGGCCATGCATGAGAGTCACCCTTGGAATTGAGATGTGTGCCCAGGAAGGCTTTCCACAAGGCACGGGGAAACTCAGCAAGGATATCACATGATTTTATTCTGACAAACTTGGCAGCCATAGTTGAGAGTCAAAACACACATGGACCTCACATTGTAGACCTCAATGGGCCTGGCTTCATGTGACCATTTGGCCACTCTTTGAGAAGACTTGCCTGTGTGTGTTCTCCTGTGCTTTCATTAAAATGAGCTTCCTCAACATTTAATGGCTCCTGAATAAATTGAAAATCATAGTGCCTCCAAATTCATCCACGAACAATGGCTAGATAAATACCATGGAATTTTTGAAATTTTCATGTCCAGGTGTCACTGGAGAACCTTTTGATGTCCATTTGCTGATCATGAGTATACCAGACAATTCGTTGATTGACTGGGTTTCATGAAAAATGGTGTAGAGCAGAGATGCCAGTAAGTTGGAGCCTCCTTAGTAGCGGGTCTAGAGCAGTGGTGGGCAGGTGTGTGATAAAACATCTGTGTTGGGGCCATGTGGATCTGCCATTGGCTTCCAAATGGCTTGTGACTGACATGGTGCAGCTAGCAGACCCTTATATGTTAAGGCATCTTGTTATATGGAGAGGGTCAGGGCAATGTTCAGAATCAGGTTGCTATGGGCCTGGGGGCAAGCTATGTGAGATAGAAGCCTGATTGGTGCATTCTCCTGCAGACCCTGACACACCGCATGTGACAGAACTCCCTCCAGCATTATGTCCCAGTTGAACTCCTTGTATTTCGTGAAGCAAATACCCAACTCCCAGTGAAGCAGCAAGACACACCAGGAAAACTAGAAGATGACCAAATGGTTTCACAGTCTACACGGAGAGACACTTAGACCGCAGTTGCCACAGTTTACCTACAAAGTGAGAATTCAGCACTGCTGCCTCATGTTCATTGAAAAATAAGATACCATGTCCTCCAGGTCACATAGATGCAGACCCAATTTTGGTGCTCTCACTACATAGGAAGCTAAAGCTCCTGACAACAACATATATTTCAAGTGCCCAAACTCAGAGGCAGTTTCTCAAGATGTCTTTAGGCCTGCAGAGCTCCATGTTTGTGGAGTGTTTACCCTGTCCCTTACTTTTGGAAACTCCTCTACCACCTCCAAGGTTGTGAACTCCTGAGCATATTCCGTTCCAGATATGTATTCCCAGATTTTCTAACTCTTCTCCTCTAATTGTGCATTACTTCAGGCGAGGGTAATATCAAGGAATTGTTCTGGATGAGAGTGGGAAGATTTTTGTGTAGCACATATTTGAAAACACATTGGGTTTATTTTCCTATTTTCCATTTGGAATAATGAATCTCTGACACTAACCCATACCCTACTAGACTCTGACTACTAATCCTAATATGATGGAGAATAGTAACTCAAACAGAATAGAAATACAAGCAGTTCAGAGGAGGCATGGTGTATATTTGGACTTCCCTTTTTCATTATATAGGATAGGAGTTATAAATAAGTCAATGTTTATTGAAATAGTTCACCATGTGTTTTTAAAGTTAAGAAATATGTCAATTCCTGTCTCTCTTTAGCCTTTTTCAGCTCATGTATTATTATATGCACATATAGAATCCTACCTGGTATCACACTTACCTTCTTCTGAGG
The DNA here is from genome assembly GCF_048772815.1 of Callospermophilus lateralis. Classification (NCBI taxonomy): domain Eukaryota; kingdom Metazoa; phylum Chordata; class Mammalia; order Rodentia; family Sciuridae; genus Callospermophilus; species Callospermophilus lateralis. Next base: position 324,911 of record NW_027517128.1, read on the forward strand.
TGGGTGACTTGGCACATACAAATTGTGAGAAGAGATCACTCCTCCTAAACGCTGTTGGAACTGAAAATTCAACCTAAGTGTGAGCTTCCAAGTTGAACAACATTATACATAAATCCATTTTTAGTAAAATGTATATTTTTGGATATGTGGAAGATATATATTTCATGATGAATTTCGATTGGCATATATACTGCTTCTTTTTAATGTCTGTGTGTGTGTGTGTGTTTGTGTGTGTGTGTGTATATATATATATATATATATATATATATATATATATATATATATCTCCAGATTTTTCAAAATATAAAATATATGTGTCTTATTATACACTCCCTAAAATCATTCATATTCATGTATGTGGATTTATAATCAACTTTTCACAAGATTATTCTCCGAAATATTCATACACCTGAAATTCATATTTGTTTTCTAAAACTGAAAACTGACTTCAGTAAATGGTGCATACAAATCATAATATTTCGTCATTGCAAGATGGCCACGGATAGAGTGCATCACACCAAGTGTACTGCACCACTGCACGGGTGAATAACGAGTTAGAGTGACAAAAAAACTATCTTGTTAGGAAATTACAGCAAAACGGGGGTGCACCAAAACCTAGTAGAAGGATTTCTAGCACCATGGTCAGGTAATTGAGTCTCAAACACGAGCCAAATGTGCGACCCGAGATCCCATTTGACTGATCCGCGCAGCCCACCCAGTGGCTAAAGACAGTGCGGCACCACCGAGATGGGTCCAATAAGCAGGGAGAAACGTTGATGAGGATTCTGTGGAATCCTGCCGGTAGAGCCCCCACTGAGCAATGAGCTGAGTTCAGGATTTCAGACAGGGAAGGAAGCGGTACAGTTCTATCTCCCACAATGGAAACTCTTCCAAGGAAACCAATGGCCATCATCTTGGAGAGCTGAAGTAACCACAGCCACTCTCCTACAGATTACAACAATAAAACAGGAGTGTGTTATTCAGCTCATCTCCCATATATCGGGGAATTCGCATAAAATCTCTCCTAGGATTTCCGGGGGAGAGATTATCAGAGCGAGCCAGCATAAAGATGGGGGAAAACAAGAGGCAACTGACCTTCAACTCCCCCTCTCATCAACTGTGAAAATAAAACCTGTCTAACCAGTGCTGGGGGAGGGGCAAGTGGAAAAAATCAAAACAATAGAGTGTCTGGCTTCCCAATAGACACCCTCCACAACCAACAAACGGCAGGCCCAGAGTACAGTTTGAACTGCCGAGAGCCATCACTCAGGGGAAATCTGGTCTTGCAGGAAAAACCAGGACTAGCAGGAGAAACCAGAGGACTAGAGGCCAGGCCCTTGTGACTGGGCAGCGGGAGACTGCAGGCCCACAGGCGACAGTCCACCCGCTGCCCGCGTGACTAGGCGGCTTGGGAACGCCCTGCCGCCGGCGACCGACCGCACCACTGGGTGGCTAGAGATCGCCTGCCCGCCAGTGACAGCCCACCTGCTGCACAAGTGACTGGGCAGCTGGAGACCGCCTGCCCGCCAGTGACCCGGAGCTGAAACCAACAAGTGACAGTACAGTCCCACCCCCCTATACGGACACCTCAGCAAGGAGCCTTGGGCCTGCCAAAACAGAGAGGTGACGTCACTGGAGCTCGGCCTTCGGAATTTCTTCCAAGCGGAATCCACTTTAGCATGCATAGTCTACCAACACAAAGGAGAGACAACAGAGACATACAACACCAAAACAAATCTCTAGAATAAAGCAGAAACACAGCAATCAAATAGAGCTGGAAAGTAACGTGAACATCATGAAAAAACAGTGGAATAAAAGGAGTACAAACAATGCAGGACAACTTAATTCTACAGGAGGACCTAGAAGCACCAGAAACAGGGATAGGGAAAGAAATCAAGGCATACTTAACTCAGATGGAAAGAAATATTAGAGAAGACATGAGGCAGCAAGTCCAAGGAATAAAAGTATATTTTGAAAATGAATTAAACAAACAAATTCAAATGGCAAAAAATGAGCTTTACCAAAAAATAGAGATCTTAAAAAAATTCAAACAGTAATTCTAGAAATGCAGGAAACTATAAACCAAATTAAAAACTCAAACAAGAATATTACAAATAGAGTAGATCAAGTAGAAGTCAGAAAATCAGAAAATGAAGACAAAGTTTATCAACTTGAAAAGAATATAGTCAACACAGAAAAGATGCTTAAATCTATTCAAGAGATAAGGGATGTCAAAAAAAAAACTTGAGAGTCATCAGGATAGAAGAAGGCATAGAGATTCAAACCAAAGGAATGGACAGCATATTAAATGAAATAATTCTAGAAAACATCCCAGAGATGAAAGATGGATTGGATTGCCAAATCCTGGAAGCCTACAGGACCCCAAATATTCAAAAACATAATAGACCAAATCCAAGACATATAATTATGAAGATAGCCAACATACAGAACAAGGAGACAATATTAAACGCTTATAAGAGAAAGGAGGCAGATTACATTCAGGGGTAAACCAATTAGGTTAACGACTGATTTTTCATCACAGACTTTGAAAGAGAGAAGATCCTAGAACAATGTATTTCAAATGCTGAAAAATAATGGATTCCAACCAAGAACACTGTACCCAGCAAAATTAAGCTTCAGATTTGAAAATGAAATTAAAGTCTTTCATGATAAACAAAAGCTAAAAGAATATGCAGCCAGAAAACCAGCACTGCAAAGCATTTTGAGCAAAATACTACAAGAAGAAGAATTGAAAAATAGTGCCCAAAACTAACAGCAGCAGGTATTTCAGTAAAGGGGGAGGAAAATAACCAAAAAAGTAAAAACTAGCCAAACTAAAATATAATAAATAAATAAACATGACTGGAAGTACAAATCATATTTCAATTGTAACCTTAAATGTTAATGGCCAAAACTCACCAATCAAGAGACATGGGCTAGTAACGTGGAAAAAAAAAAATCCAACAATATATTGTCTTCAGGAGACCCATATGATAGGAAAAGACATACACAGGCTGAAGGTAAAAGTTTGGGAAAAATCATACCACTCACATGGCCCTCAGAAGCAAGAAGGAGTGGCCATACTCATATGGAATAAAATCAACTTCAAACCTAAGTAAATCAAAGGGATAAAGAAGAACACTATATTCTTTTAGAAGGAACCATCCACCAACAAGACTAACAATTATCAATTTGTATGCACCAAGCAATGGAATTGCAACGTTCATAAAACAAACTCCCCTCAAGTTCAAGAGTCACATAGACTACAACACAATAATTATGGGTGAATTCAACACACCACTCTTGGCATTGGACAGATCCTCTAGAGAGAAACTGAAAAAAGAAACTATAGAACTCAACAGCACAATCGATAACCTAGACTTAACAGACATATATAGAATATATCAACCATCATCAAGTGGATACACGTTCTTCTCAGTAGCAGCACATTGATCCTACTCAAAGATAGACCATATATTATGCCATAGGGCAATTCTTAGTAAATATAAAGGCATGGAAATAATACCATGCACCATATCTGATCATAATGGAATGAAACGGGAAATCAATGATAAAAGAAGGAAGGAAAAATCCTGCATCACATGGAAAATGAACAACATGCTACTGAATGATCAATGGGTAACAGAAGACATAAAGGAGGAGATAAAAAAATTCTTAGAGACAAATGACAATACAGACACAATGTACCGGAATCTATGGGACACAGTGAAAGCAGTTTTAAGACGGAAATTCATTTATTGGAGTTCTTTCCTCAAAAAAAGAAAAACCAGCAAATAAATGAACTCATGCTACACCTCAAAAACCTAGAAAAGGAAGAGCAAAACAACAGCAAATGTAGTAGAAGACAAGAAATAATCAAATTTAGAGAAGAAATCAACAAAATTGAAACAAAGAAAAACATTGAAAAAATTGATAAAACTAAAAGTTGGTTTTTTGAAAAAATAAATAAGATCGACAGGCCCTTAGCCATACTAATGAACAGAAGAAGAGAGAGAACTCAAATTACTAAAATACGGGATGAAAAAGGCAATATCACAACAGACACTACAGAAATAAAGAAGATAGTTAGAAAGTATTGTGAAACACTATATTCCAATAAAATTGAAGATAGTGAAGGTATTGATAAATTTCTTAAGTCATATGATCTGCCCAGATTGAGTCAGGAAGACACACACAATTTAAACAGACCAATAACAAAGGAAGAAATAGAAGAACCATCAAAGGACTGCCAACCAAAAAAAACCCTGGACTCGATGGGTATACAGCGAAGTTCTACAAAACCTTCAAAGAAGAACTAATACCAATATTATTCAAGATATTTCAAGAAAAACAAAAAGAAAGAGCTCTTCCAAATTCATTCTATGAGGCCAACATCACCCTGATCCCGAAACCAGACAAAGACACTTTAAAAAAAGAAAACTACAGAACAATATCTCTAATGAACTTGGATGCAAAAATTCTCAATAAAATCCTGGCAAATCGAACACAGAAGCATATCAAAAAAATTGTGCTTCATGATCAAGTAGGATTCATCCCTGCGATGCAAGGCTGGTTCAATATATGGAAATCAATAAATGTAATCCACCACATCAATAGACTTAAAGACAAGAACAATATGATCATCTCCATTGATGCAGAAAAAGCATTCGACAAACTACAGCATCCCTTTATGTTCAAAACACTATAAAAACTAGGGATAAAAGGAACTTACCTCAATATGGTAAAAGCTATATATGCTAAAAATCAGGCTAGCATCATCCTAAATAGAGAAAAGCTGAAGAAATTCCCTCTAAAATCTGGAACAAGACAGGGATGCCCTCTATCACCACTTCTATTCAATTAAGTTCTAGAAATACTAGCCAGAGCAATTAGACAGACAAAAGAAAATAAAGGCATAAAAATAGGAAAGGAAGAATTTAAATTATCGCTATTTGTAGATGACATGATAATATATTTAACAGACCCAAAAGGGTCTACAAAGAAACGGCTTGAGTAAATAAATGAATTCATCAAAGTGGCAGGATATAAAATCAACACACATAAATCAAAGGCATTTTTGTATATCAGCAACAAAACTTCTGAAATAGAAATGAGGAAAACCACTCCATTCACAATATCCTCAAATAAAATAAAATACTTGGGAATCAACCTAACAAAAGAGGTGAAAGATTTATATAATGAAAACTACAGAACTCTAAAGAGAGAGATAAAAGAAGATCTTAGAAGATGGAAAAATGAACACTGTACATGGATAGGCAGAAATAACATTATCAAAATGGCAATATTACCCAAAGTTCTCTACAGGTTTAAAGTGATGCCAATCAAAATCCCAACAGCATTTCTTGTAGAAAAAGATAAAGCAATCATGAAATTCTTGTGGAAAAACAAAAGACCCAGAATAGTGAAAGCAACTCTAAGCAGTAAGTGTGAATCTGGAGTTATAGCGATATCAGAGTTCAAACTGTACTACAAAGCAATAGTACCAAACACAGTGTGGTACTGGTACCAAAACAGGCAGGTGGACCAATGGTACAGAATAGAGGACACAGAAACCAATCCACAAAATTACAACTTTCTTATATTTGATAAAGGGGCTAAAAGCATGCAATGGAGAAAGAATAGCATCTTCAACAAATGGTGCTGGGAAAATTGGAAATCCATATGCAAATAAATGAAACTGAATTTCTTTCTCTTGCCATGCACAAAGGTTAACTCAAAATGGATCAAGAAGCTAGATATAAAATCAGAGACACTGCATCTGATAGAAAAAAAGTTGGTTACGATCTTCATACTGTGGGGTTGGGCTCCAAATTCCATAATAAGACTCCCATAGCCCAAGAGTTAATAACAAGAATAAACAAATTGGACTTACTTAAACTATAAAGTTTTTTCTCAGCAAGAGAAACAATAAGAGAGGTAAATAGAGAGCCTACATCCTGGGAACAAATTTTTACCCCTCACACTTCAGATAGAGCCCTAATATCCAGAATATACAAAGAACTCAAAAAATTAAACAATAAGATAACAAATAATGTAATCAACAAATGGGACAAGGAACTGAACAGACACTTCACAGAGGAAGACATACAATCCATCAACAAGTACATGAAAAAATGCTCACCATCTCTAGCAGTCAGAGAAATGCAAATCAAAACCACCCTAAGATACCATCTCACTCCAGTAAGATTTGCAGCTATTATGAAGTCACAGAACAACAAGTGTTGACGAGGATGTGGGGAAAAGGGTACACTTGTACACTGCTGGTGGGACTGCAAATTGGTGAAGCAAACTTTCAAAGCAGAATGGAGATTCCTGGGAAAACTGGGAATGGATCCACCCTTTGAACCAGCTTTTGCCCTTCTCAGACTATTCCCTGAGGATCTTAAAAGAGCGTACTATAGGGATACTGCCACATTAATGATCATAGTGGCACAATTCAAAATAGGTAGACTGTGGAAACAAACTAGATGCCCTTCAATATATGAATGGATAAAAAAAATGTGGCATCTATACACAATGGAGTATTATGCAGCACTAAAAAATGACAAAATCATAGAATTTGTAGGGAAATGGATGGCATTAGAGCAGATAATGCTAAGAGAAGGTATCCACTCTTTAAAAAACAAAAGTCAAATGTCTTCTTTGATATAAAGAGAGCAACTAAGAATAGAAAAGGGAGAAAGAACTTGAGGAAAAGATTAACATTAATCAAAGACGAGAGAGGAAAGCAAAAGGGAGAGAGAATGGAAACCATATGGAAATGGTAGGAGACCCTCAATGTTACACAAAATTACATATAAGAGGTAGTGAGGGGAAAGCGGGGTGGAATAGGGAGAGAAGTGAAAAACCACAGATGAGGTAGAGAGGGAAGATGGGAGGGGAGGGGAGGGAATATAGTAGGGGATAGGAAATGTAGCACAATACAACAGTCACTTATATGACATTTTGTAAAAATATGAATGTGTAACCATTGTGATTCTGCAACTCGTATTTGGGGAAAATTGGGAGTTCATAACCCAATTGAGTCAAATGTATGAAAGATGATATACCATGAGCTTTGTAATGTTTTGAACAACCAATAAAAAATAAATAAATAATGGTTTAAAATTGAGTGGGAAGATATCAGCTAAAAAAGTTTTGAGATGCATTCATTTTGCTAAGCAGAAACTTTGTTTTGTTTAGTTGTATCTATCACAAATTTATTGTACCAGAAAACTGGTTTTAAAAATGCACATAATTGAGATTAAAGGTTAATCCACCTACCCTCCTGAAAAATTCATAGTATTTCCTATATTTTTCATATTTCATTTTTTAGTGAATATTTTGTCATGGACCAGTTCTAGTCTTAGGCTATTCTTCCAGAATACTAACTCAACTGACAAGTTGGTACAATGTGTTGGATTGTTCTTTTCATCTTTTATTTAATAGTTTCTAACTGATAATGTGTATTTTTTCTTATCTTTATTTGGACATACATACCCAACTGTATCTTTGCATTTTATGTTTTACTGGGAAAGAGACTCATCAAAAACTCTGTATTATATGTATCAGTAATCAAACATTTAGAGATCGCAATTATTCTTAATTGTGCCTGAAAATATCTTTGTACCATTTTTCTTATAAAGATTTAGAATTATTAATACTGCCCCTACTGTAATAAGTAACTACTTACAAAAAGGATTAAACAATTGACTTTATATCAATTATGAATATGAAAATTACTAAAATAAGTATTTTTTAATTAACACACAATTGATAGAAATTGAAATCACAAGAAGGCCATTTGAAATGTCAGTGCATATGGTCCTTAAATAATAGGTTGTTCAAAAAAAATTTCTCTAATTCATAAGAGTTAATATGCCATATTACAACTTAATGTGATATAAAACCTTAAATTATCAGTATTGATAAATAAGAATGATACCTGTTAACTTAAACATGTTTATTTGATTTTCACTGTAAGATGTTAATTCTGGAAGACTTGAAAATTAAGAAAGACTTGGTATATATTATTTCTAACAGGCTAATCAAAGTAATTTTAAATATATATGTATATATATATATATATATATATATATATGTAATACATGTGAATGAATATAGATGCATATGTATAATAAATGTATTGTAATATATCTATCAGGTGATTATAATTTTTAAATTTTCTCAAGAAAAAAGAATGACTATGAAATCAGTTTTAAATGTAAATTTCATAGCATACTAGTGTTTGTAATGACATGAGAGAAAAATACATAAGGAGGGAAAGTGAAAAAGAATAGAGAGAAGGGGGAAAACGATTAAGAAAGTGAGTAATGAAGAGGGTGAGGAGTGTTTGATGATAAGATAAAGTGGAGTAGCTGGGTTTCTGGCTCAGTGTTAACATGCTTGTCTAGCATGTGTGAGGCACTGGGTTATATTCTCATCACCACATACAAATAAATAAAATGAAGGTCTATGAACAACTGAAAAAATAAAAAAATGAAAAAGGAGAAATATTACCAAAATTCCAAGTTTTTATGAATGTTAAATAAAAAACAATTATGTTACATAGCCTTGTGCAATTTCTAGACTCCCCAAAATAGTCATTAAATGTTAGATTATTAGTGCTATAACTGAAAATCTATTGCTCTTTTCTCTACATTCTGTGGCATGCTAGTGCTAAAATAAAGAGTATTATGACAACAAAAAAAATCAAATATTTCTACAGTAACTGACCCAGTTTAACATCAATGCATGAAGATTCCTATGGGACATAATGTGTATTTTGACGTTCATTTTCATTCAAAACTGGTACATTACTATTTCTCCAGTTTATGCACATGATAGGATGTATATTTCATCCACAATTTAGCAAATTTATACGCATTTGTTTTACTTTCCATCACTTCCTGCTTCAGAACACATGGATTACTCCATGTTTCTTGACTGCTCTTTTTAAGAGACTTCTTTATAAACACATTATTTTCTATTTCCATTATCAATTTTGAAGCAAAACTCACACAACCGTCATGATAAACCATAACCCTAATATTATCATTAGATATAAAACTGGTTGGAATGAATGATTGTATTTCAATATAAGATTTCTTGTATACTTTCAGATATCAATTTAATCCATTATGTAAAGTGGAACCAGTAATATTATTTATTCACAGTATGGTCTATTCATGCATTATCTCTATATTGATAGACACAGGGTACACCTCTGTGTACGCCCAATAATAATTTGTATATCTTCAAAATATTGCTCCCAGAAATGGTGGAAGAAATACTCATGTCAACTGATTTATACATACATTTTATCACAGTAGTATTCTGGACACAAAATGCAAAGGTCACACTTAGGATTCTCCCAAAAGCCTAAATGGAAAGTGAACGTGGATTACTATACTCATCCATGTCCAGGTTGCCTAATGCTCTCAAATGTCAATCATATTGGTGACTACATATGTGTTTCTTCTGAAGATTACATTTTCAATCTCAACAATGTTGAGAATGTCTAAACCTATGACTCATTTTATAATTTTCCTGATTTCTTAATCTCTATTGATGTCTGCTTTCCTACTATTTTCCCCAGTTCATCATTGTGACTGACTTTTCACATGTGCTGACATATATATTCAATCTCTACCCGACACCCTATTGCTAAAGAACTTTTGGTCCAAATCCTATACACAATCTTCTTCCTAAACATACCGACTATCTTCCTAATCCTAGCGACAAATCCTTTTTGACTGGATGTTCTCTTCGTTATTCAATCATCCAAGGTGCAAATTCCTGTTCCATTGTATATCGCTTTATCTGAGACATATGTGCAGTACATAAGTCAAAGCTAATTAAACCACTCAAGGGGCAAATGCCCTTCTGGACTTCGATTCATACCTAGATTTCTTTTTCCATACTTATATTTCACCCACAAGTTAGCAAAATTATTTGCATTTTTGTCACTTTCAATTACTTCCTACTTCAGAACACATGCATTCCTCTATGTTTCTTGACTGGTCTTTTCATGAGACTTCTTTCCAAACACATTATTTTCCATTTCCATACTCACTTTTGAAGCAGAACTCACACACCTTTCATGATAAAATATAACCCTAATATTACCATTAGATGTATAACTCATTGGAATGAATGATTCTATATAAATATAAGATTTCTTATATATTTTTAAATATCAATTCTATCAATCCATTATTTAAAGTGGAATCAGTTATATTATTTATTCACAGTATTGTCAATTCATGCATTACTTCTATATTCATAGACACAGGGTACACCTCTGTGTACGCCCAATAATAATTTGTATATCTTCAAAATATTGCTCCCAGAAATGGTGGAAGAAATACTCATGTCAACTGATTTATACATATATTTTATCACAGTAGTATTCTGGACACAAAATGCAAAGGTCACACTTAGGATTCTCCCAAAAGCCTAAATGGAAAGTGAACATGGATTACTAAAATCATCCATGTCCAGGTTGCCTAATGCTCTCAAATGTCAATCTTATTGGTGACTACATATTTGTTTCTTCCTAAGATTATATATTGAAACTCAACCCTGTTGATAATGTCTAATCCTATCACTCACTTTGTACTTTGCCTGATTTCCTAATGTCTCTATTGATATCTGCTTTCCTACATATTTTCCGCATTTCATCATTGTGACTCATTCTTCACATGTGCTGACATTTACATTCACTCTCTAACCGAAACCCTATTGCTAAAGAACTTTTGGTCCAAATCCTATACTCACTCTTCTTCCTAAACCTACGGACTATATTCCTAATCCTACCGACTATCCCTTTTTGACTGGATGTTCTATTCTACATTCAATCATCCAAGTAACGGTCGGGCGAGCGTCGGAAGAAGAGACCACCAAGTGTCTATCTCATGTAACAGCAAAGGGTTTATTGGGGGTCCAGCATGCTGGGGCTCAGAGTTCACTTGAAAAGAGTAGAGAGCCCTGAGAACAGCTTAAGCAGATGTTATAAACTTTTCCTTGCGAGTGCAGGGAGGGAAGTTAATTGATGTGTCAGGGCGAGTGTTCAGTTTGCATGCAACCTGGTGGGGGAGTACATTCTGCAGTTTGGCAGTTGTGGACAGCACATTCTGGGAACAAGATTGGCAAAAATTTCTCAAGATTTCAACAGTGTTTTGTTAAGTGTACAGAAAAACAGGAAGTGACAACTACATATTTTATTAACCTTTCATTCGACACTTCTTTTTCTGGCTACTTTTAATCATAAATATGATCATTGGGTGGTGTCACATTCCATGTCTGCTAGTGGGGTATTACCATTAGTTTAACTTGTCCAATTTGAGCCTGGAGAAAATAAATTACATGGTTGAGCAAGCAGGGTTTTATAGTTAGCAATAATGTGAGGATTATTATTGGACCCGCCAGGGTTGATAAATGCGTAGTTAACCAGGGGGACTTTGTGAACCAAGATTCAAACCACCCTTTTTGGGCCTCTCTCTCTCGTTGACGCTCTTCAAGTCGTCATTTTAATTTGCTCATAGATTTTTTTACAACTCCAGTATGGTTGGCATGAAAACAACATTCTTCCATCAATGCAAAACAAAGGCCCTCTTCTCTCATGAAGAGAAATTCCAATCCTCGACTGTTCTGTAAAACAACTTCAGAGAGATAGGTTAAAGATTCCTGCAATGCTGTGATGGAGGTTTCTAATATCTTTAAGTTTTGGCCTATTGCTGCTTCTATTTGGGTCATTTGTTTTGTCCCATGGACCAAGGCAGTGGTTCTTGTGCCCACCCCTGCAGCAACATGTATTCCTAATAGGATGGCAAAAGTGAGGGATATATGTTCCCACTGGAACCAGGTTTTATGCCCCCCTATTTGATCTTCAAATGAACCTGTGTCATGATAGAGCACTCTGGGAAACATTTGCACAACTACACAATTAATCACATCTTTTGACCACTTCATGAAAACATAAACAATGTTTTAGGTATATAGAATTATACTGTTGTAGGGATGGACAAGGCAAGGCACCTAAGATAGTACCAAAGACAGGAAAACAGTCCTATTTGTTTGCAACCATATTCAGAGGGCATTACTTCTGTTGTAATCAATTAAATCCCCGGAATCCCAAGTTTAGGTAGTTTCAGAATTTTGTACCCAACATATAAGGGAAGGGGCTCAGAAGTTCACAGTCTTAAGAAGTTCACAAGAAGCCGTTTGTCTTCTTTTTTTTCCCTCTGTTCTGGGAAAGTTAACCTTCCAAGGACACCTGGGTGAGGGAGAGCTTTATATTCCCTTTATTTTTCCCCCTGCCAACTGTTACCATGGAGCCCAGTTGGTAACTTCTTTATCTTACAAATGTAGCCATCTATGTGAAGCCTCAGCTCAAGGCCAAGGCCTTGTTCACATATTTTGTGAAAAATTAGTATGGGGGTGTCTAGCTTAGGATTGCAGATTTTTTTAGCCAGTGGCCAAATAGAATAGGGCAACACGAAAAGTGGAATTTTATCTACTTAGAAATCTTTTATTGGGACTCTTTTGCTGAAATTCCTAAATTCAGCTATGTTGGAGATTTCTGGAGAAGGTCAGTTAAGACTTTTCTGTGGGCCTGGTACAGAGGGGGAAGACGGGGAAGGCATGGCTGTGAGCAGTTCCGTGGATCTGAGAATGAGGTAGGAGAAATGTAAAAGAATAATGGAAAAGGGGTTTTGGATTTTTCTAGGAACAAATCTTGAGCAGTACAACAGGTACAGCAGAGGGTAAGATGGGAGTTAGTATCCCAAAAAGCATTTGAGGGACTTTAAATACTTAGTAACATGTTTTCAGTGATGAAAAAGCAACTTTAAAGGCCATTTACATTGCATCTTGGATAAGGGTGTGAGGGCTCTTCTCAGCTGGTTTGGGCTTTGTGTTAGGTAGTAAGACGACCTGGTGGGACCCAGTGCAGGCAATGACAGGAGAAGAGAGGAGTGAGTTGGTTGAGGTGTACCTCAGTACCTGCTACCTCAAGAAGGGGGCAACGGTCTTAGAACAGGCGGAGGTTTGGGTTTTTGATCTAGTAATTGGAGGGGAGAAATCAGGTTGCATAGGTGAGAGTAAGAGCAGAGAGTCTGGAGCAGAAGGCTGAGGGTGAGGATCTATTGGAGAAGCATAGTTCAGGATGTGAGCAAAGGAGGGAAAAGGCCTCCAGATAGGGGAATCTCCTTTTACCCTTTTCAGCACTTGCAGAAGTTAAAAAGGTCACGCAGAATTTGAGGATCCAGAGACCCCTCTGGGGGCCATCAATTTTGGTTATCTAATTGGTAATATGGCCAATGTTGTGTACAGAATTTGATGAGGAGTTTGGGTTCCATCAAGCCGTCCCTGTATGCTCACATCCTCATGACTTACAGAAGAAGCCGGCTTTCCCCCCAACACAGCCTTGACTGTTTGTGGCTTTGATAGTCCGCCGGGCAAACATAGTAATCTAGGCTAGCCAACCTGCATCTGGCTCGCGTGTCCCTACATCCATAATATTTGTTTCCATTATCTATGGTAGAGAAGGGATTTAATGGAATTTTAGTGGGATCCACTTCATCAGGGATATCCCAATGGAAAAGACCTATAGCCAGATGACAAATATTTCTGTGGAGAGATGGCGACCATGTCCCTAAGTGGGCTGTATGCGAGATAGACCATACTTCTTGTCCAGTGAGATTTGTGATCAGCCATCGCTGCTGAATGGGCTGATGAGGGTTAGGACTACTGGTGGTCAAGGGGAGAGTCTATTGCCTTATCCACATGGCAAATACACAATTTGAAAGCGCTACCAGTCTTTTACAGTTTCCAGCCAGAGTCTGGACAGGGCACAGGCTTGAGATGAGAGGTATGGATCCAGGAAGTGATTCTGTCTACCTTTACTGCTGTAGGTGTTATAAGTAGCACCTGCTATGGTCCCTTCCAGCAGGGTTCCAGGGATGACACCTGATGTCGTCTAATGTAGACAAAGTCTCTTTCTTGATATTGATGTTGATTCCCCTCGTCACCGGGTTGGTAGGCAGTGTCCATCTGTCTTCACAGGTATCTATGTGGCTCTGGCTGAAAGACAATATCTCTAACTTTTTAAATTAGTGGGAAGTAGAAAGATCCTTCTAGGGTCCATCCAAATCCAAAGGTGAGCCATTCTGAGGCACAGAGAGTCTGCCAGGTCCAGCATTTTACTGAAAAAGAAAGATTCTGATCCCTTAAGCAAACTTTGTTGCAGTGAACAAGGGTCAGAGACAGAGGCATTGAAGTGCTCTGTCCCATAATGAAAGATACACAAACAGTAAAAGCAACAACACATGACACAGACAAGACTAGACAATAAAGACAGGATATGGAAGTCCAACACTGAGACCAGGACTGAGTAGTTGGCAAAACCCGATGGGTTGGCAATACCGAATCTGAAACAAAATATCACTGAGTCATGGAGACTATTGTTCCTCGATTTTCTGAGTCCTCTATGACGTCCCCCAGGGACTTGGCCTGTGGCTCTGTGACATGACTGTCAGCCACCATCGGAGAGAGCTCACGCTCTTCATCGACATCCATTTTGCCAAGCCCTGACCTGAAACCTGAAACCAGAAAGAGGCACCTTACTTACCCCGAGAGGAGTTCGTTGGGGTCGCTTGTCCACGGCTGCCGGATCTCGGTGGAACCTCCATATGTAAAGGTCCGGTGACAATCGGGTGAAGAGACCACCAAGAGACTGTCTCATGCAAAGCAAAGGGTTAATTGGGGGTCCAGCATGCTGGGGCTCAGAGCTCACTTGAATAGAGCAGAGAGCCTTGAGAACAGCTTAAGCAGAGCTTATATATTTTCCTAGGAGAGGGCAGGGGGGGAAGTTTATTGATGGGTCCGGGCGAGTGAGCGGTTTGTGTGCAACCGGTTGAGGGAGTACATTCTGCAGTTTGGCAGTTTTGGACAGCACATTCTGGGAATAAGACTATCAAAAAGTTCTCAAGATTTCAACAGTGTTTTGTTAAGCATACAGAAAAACAGGAAGTGACAAGTACTTATTTTATTAACCTTTCACTGCGAACTATACTTTTCCAGAATTCCTAATGTTTCTATTGTGTTTGTTAAAGTTCATTTTTATTCAAACCTGGTACGTAATTATTTCTTCAGTTTATGGACATCATTAGATATATCCATTCATTCACAAGTTCACAAATTTATAAACATTTGGTTCACTTTCAATCACTTCCTCCTTTGGAAGACATATATTCCTCCATGTTTCTTGACTGGTCTTTTTACTAAACTTCTTTCTAAACATATTATTTTCGATTCCATAATCATTTTTGAAGCAAAACTCACACACTATTCATGATAAATGATAACCCTAACATTACCATTAGATATATAACTGGTTGGAATGAATGTATGTATATCAATATAAGATTTCCTATATATTTTCAGATATAAATACAATCCATTATTTAAATTTGGAACCAGTTATATAATTTATTCACAGTAGGGTCTATTAATGCATCATCTCTATATTCATCAAAACAGGGTAAACCTATTAGTATCCCCAGTACTAATTTATAAGTTTTCAAAATATTGCTCACAGAAATGGTGGAAGAAATACTCATGTCACCTTAGCTACATATACATATTATCACAGTAATATTCTGGACACAAAATGCAAAGGTCACACAGAACATAATTTAAGCTATGTATCCCAATCAAGGGCCCAAAGTCCTTCTGGGCTTCAAATATTACCTAGATTTCTGTTTTCATACTTATATTTCACCTCCATATTCTTATAAATATCGCAGGTTCCCAATATCATTATTCATCCAGCAAAATGATTCATAACCCAAATCGAACATGCTATTAACCCTAACCATTCTGTAAACTGAGATTGTTCACTCAATCTCACTTTACAGAAGAGCAGGGCCAAAGTTAGTATTACATTGCAGGAAGTTAGGAGATCTTTCACCTGCTGAGTACCTCAAAATCCATGCAGAAATGATCCCTGGAGAAGACGTAGGCAGCTATGAAGGACCTGAAACAGCAAAAGTCATCTTCCTTTGCAAACCACCCGATCAGGATGAAAGGATGTGTCTCAATCAGCCTATCTCTTCTTAATGTAGGGATGGTGAAAGAAACCAGGCATGTGTGGAGAGCTGTTCCCAGGTGCCTATGTTTCTATACCATTCTAACTTGTGAAAGTGTCACAGGAAATAGAGGCTGCCTCCTTTTCCTGAGACACTAGGAAGCAACTGTTACGACAAAGTGGTGGCCAAGACAGTGGCCTCATTCATTTTCTGAAGGAGGTGACCTCACCTCACTTCCTTGGTGATGGAAATCTCTGAATTTTGTGATCCAAGAAGCCAGGCACCCAGAGCCAGTCCCAGTCCCAGTCCAAGTGGGCTCACTTGTTTGGATTTACCAAGAGGCTAGATAAATAGCAAGAAATTTTTGAAATTCCCATGACCAGATGGTATTGGAGAACATTTGGATGCACTTTTACTGATCATGAGTTTACCAGACAGTGCCTTGATTGACTGGGATTTATGACAATGGTGTAGAACAGAGATGCTATTAAGTTGGACCCTCCTGAGTAGTGAGCCCTGAGCTGTGGTGTGCAGGTGTGTGATGAATCATCTGTGATTGCGCCATGTGGATTTGCCATTGATTTCCAAATGGCTTGTCACTGACATGGTGCAGTGACCAGACACTTATATGTAAAGGTGTCTTGTTAAATTGATAGTTTTCAGGGCAATGTGCAGAATCAGGTTGCTATAGACAAGGGGGCAAGCTATGTGGGAATGAAGCCTGGTTGGTGCATTCTCTTGTAGACCCTGAAAAACCACAAATGACAAAACTCCCTCCAGCACTGTGTTCCAGTTGAACCCCTTGTATTTCGTGAGGCAAATACCAAACTCCCAGTGCTGCAGCAGGAAACACCACGAAAAGTGGAGGATGAACAAAAGGCTTCACAGTCCACACGGGGAGACACTTAGACCCCAGTGGCCACAGTTTACATACAAAGAGAGAATTCAGCACTGCTGCCTCATGTGCATTGGAAAGCAAGAAAGAATGTCCTCCAGGTCACATAGATGCAGACCCAGCTTTGATGATCTCACTACAAAGGAAGCTAAAGCTACTGACAACAACATATATTTCAAGTGCCCATCCTCAGAGGAAGTTTCTCTAGAAGTCTTTAGGCCAGCACACCTCCATATTTGTGGAGTGTTTACCCTGTACCTTACTTTGGGATACTCCTCTACCACCTCCAAGTTTGTGACCTCCTAAATATTTTCCATTCCAGATATGTATTTACAGATTTTCTAACTCTTCTCCTCTAATTGTTTCTTATTTGGGGAGATGGAAACGTCAAGGCATTGTTCTGGATGAAAGTGGGAAGATTTTTGTGTAGCACATATTTGTATACACATTGGATTCATTTTCCAATTTTCCATTCCAAAAACTGAATCCCTGACACTAACACGTACCCTACAAAACTCTGACTACTAATCCTAATATGATGGAGAAAAATGACCCAAACCGAATAGAAAAACAAGCAGTTCTGAAGAGGCATGGTGTATAGTCGGACTTGCCTTTTGCATGATAAAGTGTAGGTGTTATAAACCTAGTCAATTTTTAATTGAAATACTTCTCCATGTGTTTTTTCCTTTGATATTTATAGTTTGTTCTTCAAAACATTACATAGTTCTTGACATGTCATATTTCACACTTTGATTCAAGTAGGTTATGAACTTCCATTTTTCCCCGTATACAGATTGCAGCATCCCATCAGTTACACATCCACTGTTTTGCATATTGCTATACTAGTGTCTGTTGTATTCTGCTGCCTTTCCTGTCCTCTACTATCTCCCATCCCCTCCCCTCCAATCTTCTCAATGTACCCCATCTGCTGTAATTCATTTCTTCCCCTTGTTTTCGTCCCCTTTCCGCTCACTTCATCTTGTATTTAATTTTGTATAACCATGAGGGTTTCCTTCCATTTCCATGCAATTTTGCTTCTCTTTCCTTTTCCCTCCCACCTCTCACCAATGTTTAATGTTAACCATCTTCTCATGCTCTTCCTTCCAACTCTGTTCTCAGTTACTCTCCTTATATCAAAGAAAACATTTGGCATTTGTTTTTTAGTGATTGGCTATCTTCACGTAGCATAATACGTTCTAATGCCATCCATTTCTCTGCAAATTGTATGATTTTGTCATTTTTTAATGCAGAGTAATACTCCATTGTGTATAAATGCCACATTTTTTTAATCCATTCATCTATTGAAGGGCATCTAGGTTGGTTCCACAGTCTTCCTATTGTGAATTGTGCTGCTATGAACATAGATTTATCAGTGTCCCTGTAGCATGCTCTTTTTGGGTCTATAGGGATTAGACCGAGAAGGGGAATTGCTGGGTCAAATGGTGGTTCCATTCCCAGGTTTCCAAGAAATCTCCGTACTGCTTTCCAAATTGGCTGCACCAATTTGCAGTCCCACCAGCAATGTACAGGTGTACCCTTTTCCCCACATCCTCGCCAGAACTTGTTGTCGTTTGACTTCATAAAGGCTGCTAAGCTTACTGCAGTGAAATGGTATCTTAGGGTGGGTTTGTTTTGCATTTCTGTGAATGCTCGAGATGGTGAGAATTTTTTGATGTACTTATTGATTGATTGTATGTCCTCCTCTGAGAAGTGTCTGTTCAGGTCCTTGGCCCATTTGTTGATTGGGTAATTCATTTTCTTATTGTTAATTTTTTTGATTTCTTTGTATAACTCTGGATATTAGGGCTCTATCTGAAGTGTGAGGAGTCAAGATTTGTTCCCAGGGTGTAGGCTCCCTTTTTACCTCTCTTATTGTTTCTTTTTCTGAGAAAAATCTATTTAGTTTGAGTAAGTTCAGTTTGTAGATTCTAGTTATTAACTCTTATGCTATGGGTGTCCTATTGAGGAATTTGGAGCCCGACCCCACAGTATGTAGATCATAGCCAAAGTTTTCTTCCATCAGATGCCGTGTCTCTGATTTGATATCAAGCTCCTTGATCCATTTTGAGTTAACTTTTGTGCAGGGAGAGAGAAAGGGATTCAGTTTCATTTGTTACATATGGAATTCCAGTTTTTCCAGCACCATTTTTTAAAGATGCTATCCTTCCTTCATTTCATGCTATTAGCTCCTTTATCAAATATAAGATAGCTGTAATTTTGTGGATTGATTTCTGTGTCCTCTATTCTGTACCATTGGTCCACCCACCTGTTTTGGTACCAGTACCATGCTCTTTTTGTTACTATTGCTCTGTAGTATAATTTGAGGACTTGTATCGCTATACCGCCTGATTCAAACTTTCTGCTTAGAGTTGTCTTTGATATACTGGGTTTTGTATTTTTCCATATGAATTTCATAATTGTTTTATCTATTTCTACAAGAAATGCCCTTGGGATTTTGATTGGCATTGCATTAAACCTATAGAGAACTTTTGGTAATATCGCCATTTTGATGATGTTAATTCTGCCTATCCATGAACAGGGTATATTTTTCCATCTTGTAAAATCTTCTTCTATTTCTCTCTTTAGGGTTCTGTAGTTTTCATTGTGTAAGTCTTTCACATCTTTTGTTACGTTGATTCCCAAGTATTTTATTTTTATTTTGAGGATATTCTGAATGGAGTGGTAGTCCTCATTTCCATTTCAGAGGATTTGTTGCTGATATACAGGAATGCCTTTGATTTATGATTGTTGATTTTATATCATGCCACTTTGCTGAATTTATTTACTAACTCTAATAGTTTCTTTGTAGACCCTTTTGGGTCTGCTTGGTATAGAGTCATGTCATCTGTAAATAGTGATAATTTAAGTTCTTCTTTTCCTAATTTTATGCCTTTAATTTCTTTCATTTGTCTAATTTCTCTGGCCAGTGTTTCGAGAACTATGTTGAACAGAAGTCGTGAGAGAAGGCATCCCTGTCTTGTTCCAGATTTTAGAGGGAATGCTTTCAATTTTTTCACAATTCAGAATGATACTAGCCTGAGGCTTAGCATAGATTGCTTTTGCAATATTGAGGTATGTTCCTGTTATCCCTAGTTTTTCTAGAGTTTTGAACATAAAGGGATGCTGTACTTTGTTGAATACTTTTTCTGCATCTATTGGGGTGATCATATGGTTCTTATTTTTAAGTCTATTGATGTGGTGAATAACATTTATTGATTTCCGTATATTGAACCAGCCTTGTATCCCAGGGATGAATCCTACTTGATCATGTTGCACAATTTTTTAAATATGTTTTTGTATCTGATTCGCCAGAATTTTATTGAGGATTTTTGCATCTAGGTTCATTAGAGATATTGGTCTGTAGATTTGTTTCTTTGAAGTGTCTTTGTCTGTTTTATGAATCAGGGTGATATTGGCCTCCTAAAATGAATTTGGAAGTTCTCTCTCTTTTTCTATTTCCTGAAATATCTTGAAAAGTACTGGTATTAGTTCCTCTTTAAAGGTTTTGAAAAACTCTGCTGTATACCCATTCGGTCCTGTTCTTTTCTTAGTTGGTAGTCATTGGATGGTTTCTTCTATTTCCTCAATTAATATTGGTCTGCTTAGGTTGTCTATATCCTCCTGACTCAATCTGGGCAGATCATATGACTTAAGAAATTTATCAATGCCTTCACTATCTTCTAATTTATTGGTGTATAAGGATTCAAATAATTTCTGATTATCTTCTGTATTTCAGAAGTGTCTGTTGTGATATTGCCATTTTCATCCAGTATGATAGTAATTTGAGTTCTCTCTCTTCTTCTCTTTGTTAACATGGCTAAGAGTCTGTCAATTTTATTTATTTTTCAACTTTTAGTATTGTCAAATTTTTCAATTGATTCTTTTGTTTTGATTTTATTAATTTCAGCTCTGATTTTAATTATTTCTTGCCTTCTACTTCTTTTGCTGTTGTTTTGCTCTTTTTTTTCTAGGATTTTGAAATGAACTATGAGATCATTTATTTGTTGTTTTTTTTTTCTTTTTTTAAGGAAAGAACTCCAAGCAATGAATTTTCCTCTTAGAACTGCTTTCAATGTGTCCCATTGATTCTGATATGTTCCGTCTGTCTTTTTCATTTATCTCTAAGAATTTTTTATTTTCCTCCTTGATGTCTTCTATAACCCATTGATCATTCAGTACGTATTGTTAATTCTCCAAGTGATGCATGAAGTTTCCTTCCTTCTTTTTTTGTTGATTTTTCAGTTTCATTCCATTATGATCAGATAAGATGCCTGGTATTATCTATACTCCTTTATATTGTCTAAGAGTTGCCATGTGACATAATATATGATCTATTTTTGAGAGGTATCCATGTGCTGCTGAGAAAAAAGTGTAACTGCTTGATGTTGGGTGGTATATTCTATATATGTCTATTAAGTCTATGTTATTAATTGTGTTATTCAGTTCAATAGTTTCCTTATTCAACTTTTGTTTGGAAGATCTGTCCAGTAGTGAGAGAGGTGTGTTGAAGTCTCCCATGATTATTGTATTGTGGTCTATCAGACTCTTGAACTTGAGAAGAGTTTTTTTGATGAACATAGCTGAACCATTGTTTGGGGCATATATATTTATGATTGTTATGTCTTGTTGGTGTATGGTTCCCTTGAGCAGTATGTAGTGTCCCTCTTTATCCCTATTGCTTAACTTTGGCTTGACATCTATTTTATTTGATCTGAGTATGGACACTCCTGCTTGTTTCCGAAGTCCATATGAGTGATATGATTTCTCCCAACCTTTCAACTTCAGTCTATGTTTCTCTTTTCCTATCAAATGCGTCTCCTGCAGGCAGAAAATTGTTGGGTCTTCTTTCGTGATCCATTCTACTAGCCTGTGTCTCTTAATTGGTGAGTTTAAGCCATTAACATTTAGGGTTACTATTGAGATATGGGTTGTTATTCCAGCCATATTTGTTTATTTATGGTACTAACCATGTTTTTTTTTCCCTCTTTGATTATTTTCCCCCCTTTATTGTACTACCTCCCACTGTTGGTTTTCATTGTTATTTTCCATTTCGTCTTCCTATAATGTTTTGCCAAGGATCTTTTGAAGAAAGGGTTTTCTAGCTGCAAATTCTTTTAACTTTTGTTTATCATGGAAGGTTTTAATTTTATCTTCCATCCTGAAGCTTAAATTCGCTGGATACACAATTCTTGGTTGGAACCCAATTTCTTTCAGTGTTTGAAAAATGTTATTCCAGGATCTTCTAGCTTTCAGAGTCTGTGTTGAAAGATCAGCTGTTATCCTGATTGGTTTACCCCTAAATGTAATCTGCTTCCTTTCTCTTGTAGCTTTTAAAATTCTCTCTTTATTCTGTATGTTTGGCATCTTCATTATAATATGTCTAGGTCTTTATCTCTTATGATTTTGCACATTCGGCATCCTGTAGGTTTCTATGATTTGGGATTCTGTCTCATTCTTCATGTCTGGGAAGGTTTCTCGTATTATTTCATTGAATAGTTTGCTCATTCCTTTGTTTTGCACCTGTATACCTTCCTGTATCCCAATTACTCTTAAGTTTGGTCTCTTCATGTTATCCCATATTTCTTGGATTTTCTGCTCATGGTTTCTTAACAGTCTTGCTGAGATGTCTATGTTCTTTTCAAGTTGAAATACTTTGTCTTCATTGTCTGATGTTCTATCTTCTACGTGATCTACTCTGCTGGTAGTATTCTCAATTGAGTTTTTAAGTTGGTTTATTGCTTCCTGCATTTCTATGATTTCTGTTTGTTTTTTTTTTATAACCTCTGTCTTCCTGTATAGTTGATCTTTTGCTTCTTGGATTTGTTTATGTAATTTATTGTTGAAGTGATCTTTCATTGTCTGATTTTGCTGTCTAATGTCTCCCTGTTGACTCAGATCATCGGAAGCAAGTATATCCTAAATTCTTTATCTGACATTCCATCTGCTGCAGATATTACCTCTTCTAATGTTGAGTTGACCTGCATTGCTTGTGGTCCTTTCTTTCCTTGTCTTTTCCTACTGTTCGCGTTTTTTTCTGTTTGGTGGAACTTTTGTGTTATTGAATTTTACCCCTAAATGTTTATATTGCTATTGTATTCATGAAAAGTCTCCCTCACAGGTGTGGGCGGTGGCTCTGCCCCTCCTCCAATTGGGGCAATGTGCCTACCACACCAGCAGCCCTCTGGACCTGTTCTGCCGGTCGGTAGCCTGTCCGCCTACCTTGCAGGAGTGGGCAGTTGCTCTACCCCTCTTCGGGCGCTGGTCCTGTTCAGCCAGTGGGTCACAGATCCACCTACCTTGCAGGCGCAGGTGTCGGCTCTGCCCCTCCACGTGCCGCTGGGCCTCTTCTGTCTGTGGGTTGCAGGGCTGTCTACATTGCAGGCGCGAGTGGCAGCTCTGCCCCTCCCTAAACTGGGGCGATATATCTACCAGGCTGGTAGGTTGCTGGGTCTGTTCTCCCAGAGGGTGAGAGGTCCACCTGCTTTCCAGGCACGGGCAGTGGCTCGGCCCCTCCCCAAACCTGGTTATGTGTCTAGCACCGTGGCGGGGCCTAGCGCCTGGTCTGTCGGTGTTCGCAGGTCTGCCTACTTCGCAGGCGCGGGGGCCGGCTCTGCCCCTCTGAAGGCAGCTGGGCCTCTTCTGCTGGTGGGTCACAGGTTCACCTATCTAGAAGTTGCAAGAGGTGTCTCTGCCCCTCCGCGGGTTGCTGGGCCTGTTCTCCCTGTGGGTCGCATGTCCGCGTTCCTTGCAGGCGCGCAGCGGCTCTGCCCAACCCCCAACCAGGACGATGTGTTTTGTACGATTGCGGGCCGCTAGGCCTGTTCTACCGGTGGCTCGCAGGTCCGCCTACCTTACAGGCGCGGTTGGCGGCTCTGCCCCTCCCTTCTCCATGTGTTTTTAAAGTTAACAAATTTGAGAATTCCTGTCTCCATTTCTCTGTACCCTATTCAGCACATGTATTTTTATATGCACATATAGAATCCTACCTGGTATCACACGTAGATACTTGTGAGGTTGCTGACTTGGCAAATACAAATTGTGAGAAGAGATCACTCCTCCTAAATGCTGTTGGAACTTACAAAACAAACTATGGGTGAGCTTCCTAGTTGAACAACATTATACTTAAATTGATGTTCAGAAAAGTGAAGATTTTTGGATTTGTGGATGATATATATTTCATGATGTATTTCGATTGGGATTTATATTGCTACTTTTTAATGTATACGTGTGTGTGTGTGTGTGTGTGTGCATATATATATGTATAAACTCTCCAGATTTTTCAAAATATGAAATGTATGTGTCTTATTATATACTCCCTAAATTCATTGATGTTAATGAATGTGGATTTTTATTAAACTTTTCATAAGAATATTCTCCGGAATATTAATCCACCTGAAATATATATTTGTTTCCTAGTACTGAAAGCTAACTTCAGTGAATGGTGCATACAAATCCTAATATTGCTACAGTGAATGACTCAGTTTAACATCAATGCAAGTAGATTCCTATGGGACATGATATGTACTTTGACGTTCATTTTTATTCAAAACTGGTACATTAATATTTCTTCAGTTTTTGCACAAATAATAGAATACATTTTTTATTCACAAATTCACAAATTTATAGGATTTTTTTCACTTTCAATTACTTCCTGCTTCAGAACATATGTATTCCCCCAGGTTTCGTGACTGTTGTTTTAATGAGACTTCTTTCCAAGCACATTATTTTTGATTTCCATAATCATTTTAGAAGCAAAACTCACAGACACTTCATGATAAACCATAACACTAATATTACCATTAGATGTATAACTGGTACGAATGATTGTATGAATATCAATATAAGTTTTCCAGTATATATCCAGATATCAATTCAATCCATTATTTAAATTTTGAACCAGTTATATTATTTATTCACAGTATGGTCTATTCATGCATTATCTCTATATTCGTATAACACAGCCTATACCTATTTGTACCCACAATACTAAATTATATGTCTTCAAAATATTGCTCCCAGAAATGGTGGAAGAAATACTCATGTCATCTGATCTATATGTATACATTAATCACAGTAATATTGTGGAAACAAAAAGCAAGGTCACACTTATGATTGTACCAAATCCTAAATGGAAAGTGAGCATGGATTAAAAAAAAATCCATATCCTGGTTGCCTAATGCTCTCAAAGTGAATCCTATTGGTGACTACATATTTGTTTCTTCCTGAAATTACATATTCAACTTCAAACCTGTTGAAAATGTCTAATCCTATCACTCACTTTATACTTGTCCTGATTTCCTAATGTCTCTATTGATATCTGATTTCCTGTATTTTTTCCCCAGTTTATCACTGTGACTGACTCTTCACATGTGCTGACATTTACTTTCAGTCTCTACCCAAAACCCTATTGCTAAAGATCTTTTGGTCCAAATTCTATACACACTCTTCATTCTAAACCTACCGAATATCTTCCTAATCCACCAACTATCCCTTTTGGACCAGATGTTCTCTTCGACATTCAATCATCCAAAAGACAAGATCCTATGCCACTGTATATCAATTTATCTGAGACACCTGTGCAGAACATAATTGAAAGCTAAGAATCCCAATCATGGGGCCAATTCCCTTCTGTCCTTCAAAAATTACCTAGATTTCTTTTTTCATACTTATATTTCACCTATATATTCTTGAAAATATCGCAAAATCCCAATACCATTATTCATCCCAGAGAATGATTCCTAACCAAAATGGAACCTGTTATTAACCTTAACCATACAATGTTCCCTCAATCTAACTTTAGAGAAGAGGAGGGACAGAATTGGTCTTCCAATACAGGAATGTAGGGGATCTTCCACCTCTGAGAACCTCAAAGTTCCATGCAGAAATGATCCCTGGAGAAGATTTAGGCAGCTATGAAGGACCTGAGAGAGCAAAAGTCATCTTCCATGGCAAACAACCCGGTCAGGATGAAGGGATGTGTCAGAATCAGCCTCACTCTTCTTAATGTAGAGAAGATGGACCAAACCAGGCCAGTGTGGACAGCTGTTCCCGGCTGCCTATGGTTGATATACAATTCTCAGTTGTGAAAGTATCACAGGAAATAGGGGCAGCCTCCATCTCATGGGAACCTTGGAAGCAAATTTTAGGACAAAGTGGTTTCCAAAGCAGTGACCTCATTCAGTTCACAAAGGAGGTGACCTTCCTCACTTCCTTGGTGATAGAACTCTCTGAACTTGGGATCCAGGAAGCCAGGCAACCAGAGGCAGTCCCAGTACCATTCCCAGTGGGCTCACTTATTTGGATTTACAAAGAACAGAGTCAGTCTTTCTTGGTACCTACTGATGTGAGAATGGCCAAATTTCAGGAGAGCTCAGAAGAGGAGCCTTTCCTGAGAAAGCAGGTAGTTGCTCACAGCTGGCTCCTGACCACTTCGCAGATTTGGCCAAGGAGACCAGATCTGAGACAGGACAGGACATTTCAGGGAACATAATAAGGCCCACAAGTCAGAGGACACTCCGGATTGTCACAGACCTCTTTGGGAAAAGGAGGTGCCTTTGTGGGTGTGAGTGTGAGTTTGTGGTTTTGTCTCATGTTCTAAGAATAGGTAAAAAAGGTGGTTTGTTTGGTTTGGAGTGGACTGTTCCTAGTAAGTCGTTTCACAAAGTGAGTGTTTCTATGTCTGTGTATCCCACTCTGTTCGTGGTTGTCGACATTTGAAAAGAGAATTCATCAATGGATGTGTCCTGTTTAGTAGAATCCTTCCCAGCATTCATCCTGCCCAATTGATGAATGGACTGTGGCTTCCCTTATGGATGGAAAACACCTACTAATTTCCTAAGTTCCTGTTTTCTTCCTAAATCTGGCCACTCTCCAGAATAGGCTCATGGTTTTGTGTCCAAGATATGTACCACCTCCAAGCTCTGTGACAAGGTCATGTAGTGGATAGCTAAAGGGAATGGCTAGCATCTCAAAAAACTCAGATATCTGTGTGACCAGGAAAGCCTCAGTGGAGAAACTCTGCTTTGGGCCTTTTGCTAACCAATTCTTCTCTTCCCCTGAATGTGAGGAAGGTCTTGGCCTCAGGACACAGTTTGTGAAGCCTGAAGAAAACAGTTTTAAAATGGAATTAAATGGGCATCACCTGTGGCTCTTTGTTAATTGCTTTGGAAATGGATGTGTCTGAATCAGTCTCTTGGCCCTGTGTTAGGCTGTGGCTTAGGTTCTCAGCACCTGATGGATCTAAAGAATGATCCCATGTGTGCATCCAAAACCAAAATGGGAAAAAGATCAGTCATTGTTGATGAAGTCTCTCGCCTTCCTCTGTTAGGTTCCTTACCACCACCAAGTGAGAATAGGGATCCTTTGAATCAAATGAGTTCTTCAAAGCCCTGCAAAGGCAATTGCATACATGCTTGTGTTTTCTCATGACTCCACATCACATAAAAAATCTATACCGACAGTCAGTAGGCCTCAAATTGGAGAAGCAGAGCAGTAATACTGGAAGGCATATTTGATCCCTCCTGGTTCACAGGAAGGGTGTACAATCCACCCTGACTTTAGGAAAATGATGGGCAAGCGAGCTTATTTGGACACTGTGTTGGGCTGCGCCCCTCATGGAAACATCCAGCCAGAGATTATGAGAAGTGTCTATATGGAAGAAGATGAGGGCCATGTAGGAGTGTTTTGGTTTTAATTGTGGTCATTTGTGTGGCGGTTGGAAGAGATGACTTGGTCCACCAGGGCTTGAACTCTGCTCTGATACTCCTTAGAGCCTGAGTTCTGGAACTCATCTGAGAGAAGTATTGCCATGAATTGTGTTGGGATTATAGGAGGCCACACATGAGATTAGCCCTTGGGAACTGAGATCTAGGCCCAGGGTGGCTTTCCACTGAGCACTGGGAATCTCAGCCAGGATAACACATGATTTTTTTACTGAAAGACTTGGAAGTCATAGTTGACACTCAAAACACACATGTACCTCACATTGTAGACCTCAATGAGCCTGGCTTCATGTGACCTTCTGGCCACTCTTTGGGAAGCCTTGTCTGTGAGAGTTCTCCAGAGCTTTCATTGAAATGAGCTTACTCACCATTTAATGGTTCCTGAATGAATTGAAACCCACAGTGCCTACAACATCATCCTTGAAAAATGGCTACATAAATACCATGAAATTTTTAATATTCCCATGACCAGGTGGCACTGGAGAAACTTTGGATGTCCTGTTGCTGATCATGAGTGTACCAGACAGTTCCTTGATTGACTGGTTGTCATGAAAATGGTATAGAACCGAGATGTCATAAGTTGGAGCCTGCTGAGTATTGGGGCTAGAGCAGTGGACTATATGGTTGTGAATAAATATCTGTTGTGGGACCACGTGGATCGGCCATTGGCTTCCAAAATACTTGTGACTGACATGGTGCAGGCAGCAGACCCTTATATGTAAAGGCATCTTGTTATATTGAGAGGATTCAGGGCAATGTTCAGAATTCGGTTGCTATAGTCAAGGGGGAAAGCTATGTGGGATACATCCATGTTTCGAAAATTCTCCTGAAGACCCTGACCAATCACACGTGACAGAGCTCCCTCCAGAATTGTGTGCCAGTTGAACTCCTTGTATTTCATTAAGCCAATTCCAAACTCCCAGTGCAGCAGTAAGAAACACCACGAAAATGGAGGATGACCAAACAGCTTCACAGACCACATGGGGAGAAACTTAACTCCCAGTGGCCACAGTTTACCAAGAAAAAGAGAATTCAGAACTGCTGTCTCATGTTCATTAGAAAATAAGGAACCATTTCCTCCAGGTCACATAGATGCAGACCCACATTTGATGGTGTCACAACAAAGGAAGCTAAATCCCCTGATAACTTCATATATTTCATGTGCCCAACCTGAGAGGCATTTTCTCAAAGAGTCTTTAGGCCAGCAGAGCTCCAAGTTTGTGGAGTGTTTAACCTCTCCCTTACTTTTGGAAACTGCTCTACCACCTCCAATGTTGTGAACTCCTGAACATTTTCAGTTCCACATATGTAATCACAGGTTTTCGAACTCCTCTCCACTAATTGTGTCTTACTTGGAGTGAAGTAAATGTCAAGGAATTGTTCTGGATGAGAGTGGCAAGATTTTTGTGTAGCACATATTTGCATACACATTAGATTCATTTTTCTATTTTCATTTGAAATAATGATCCCTGACACTAACACATACCCTAATAGACTCTGACTACTAATGCTAATATGATGGATAAAAAGAAATGTAACAGAATAGAAATACAGGCCTTTCATAGGAGGCATGGTATATACTTGGATTTGCCTTCGGCTTTATCAAGGGTATGTATTATAAATCTTGTCAAATTTTAATTGTAATATTTCTCCATGAGTTTTACATGTATATATATATATATATATATATATATATATATATATATATATATACACTCTCTAGATTTTTCAAAATATGAAAAAAATGTGTCCTATTAAACACTCTCTAAATTCATTCATATTCATGTATGTGGATATATAATCAACTTTTCACAAGATTATTCTCAGAAACATTCAACCACCTGAAATACATATTTGTTTCCTCGTCCTGAGAACTAACTTCAGTGAATGGTGCTTACAAATCCTAATATTTCTACAGTAACTGACACAGTTTATCATCAAAGCAAGTAGATTCCAATGGACATGATGTGTATATTGATGTTCATTTTAATTCAACACTGGCACATTACAATTTCTTCTGTTTATGCACATCATAGGATATATATTTCCTCCACAGGTTAGCAAATATATAGGCATTTGTTTCACTTTCAATCACTTCCTGCTTCAGAACACATGCATTCCTCCGTGTTTCTTGACTGGTCTTTTCATGAGACTTCTTTCCAAACACATTATTTTCGATTTCCTTTATCAGTTTTGAAGCAAAACTGAAACAGACTTCATGATAAACCATCACTGTAATATCATCATAAGATGTATAACTGGTTGGAATGAATGATTATATATCAATAAAAGATTTTTTATACATTTTCTGATATCAATTCAATACATTATTTAAAGTGTAACCAGTTATATTATTTATTCACATTATGGTCTATTCATGCATTATCTCTATATTCATAGACACAGGGTACACCTCGTTGTACCCCCAATACTAATTTATACATTTTTAAAATATTGCTCCCAGAAATGGTGGAAGAAATACTCATGTCACCTGATCTACATATGCATGTTATCACAGTAATATTCTGGACACAAAATGCAAAAGTCACACGTATGATTGTACCAAAGCCTAAAGGGAAACTCAACATGGATTACTAAAATCATCCATGACCAGGTTGCCTAATGCTCTCAAATGTCAATCCTATTGGTGACTACATATTTGTTTCTTCATAAGATTATATATTCAACCTCAAAACTGTTGAAAATGTTTAATTTTTTTCACTCACTTGATACTCTTTGACTGATTTCCTAATGTCTCTATTGATATCTACTTTCCTACATATTTTCCCCAGTTCAACATTGTGACTGACCCTTCACATGTGCTGACATTGACATTCACTCTCTAACGGAAACACTATTGCTAATGAACTTTGGTCCAAATCCTATACTAGCTCTTCTTCCGAAACATACTGACTATCTTCCTGATCCTATCGACTATCACTTTTTGAGTGGATGTTCTCTACTGCATTCAATCATCCAAGGTGCAAGGTCCTATGCCATTGTATATCGATTTTTCTGAAACATGTATGCAGAACGTAATTCAAAGCTACGTATCACAATCAGTTGCCCAATGCACTTCTGAGCTTCAAATCTTACCTAGATTTCTGTTTTCATACGTATATTTCATCTCTATATTCCTATAAATATTGCAGGTTCCCAAGATCATTATTCATTCTGCAGAATGATTCCTAATCCAAATCAAACCTGCTATTTATGATAACCATACACGGTTGCCTCAATCTAACATTACAAAAGAGCAGGGACAGAGTTCGTCTTACAATACAGGAATGTAGGGTATCTTCAAACTGCTGAGAACCTGAAAGTTCGATGCAGAAATAATCCCTGGATAAGGTGTCAGCAGCTATGAAGGACCTGTGAGAGCAAAAGCCATCTTCAATGGCAAACAATCTAGACAGGAAAAAGGAATGTGTATGCATCAGACTCTCTCTTTGTAAGGTAGAGAAGATGGACCTAACCAGGCCTGCGTGGAGAGCTGTTTTCAGGTGCCTATTTTGATATACCATTGAAACTAGTCAAATTGTCAAAGGAAGTAAGGGCAGCCTCCATCCAATGTGACCCTTGGAAGAAATGGTTAGGGCAAAGTTGTTGCCAAGGCAGTGACCTCATTCAGTTCCTGAAGGAAGTGACCTACCTAACTTCCTTGGTGATGGAACACTCTGAAATTTTGATGCAAGAAGCCAGGCACCGAGAGCCAGTCCCAGTCCCAGTCCCAGTGGGCTCACTTGTTTGGATTTACCAAGTACAGAGTCAGACCTTCTTGGTACCTACTGATGTGAGGATGGCCAAATGCCAGGAGAGCTCTGAAGAGAAGCCTTTCCTGAGATAGCAGGTAGTGGCTAGCCGTTGGCTCCTCACAGCATCACAGAGTTTGCCAAGGAGACAAGATCTGAGACAGGAGAGGTCATTTTGTGGAGAACATAGTATGGCCCACCAGTCAGAGGACACTCTGGATAGTCACAGACCTACTTTTGGGAAAAAGTTGCCTTTGTTTGTGGATGTGAGTTTGCGGTTTTGTCTCATGTTCTGAGAATAGGTAGGAAATGTGGTTGGTTTTGTTTGGAGTCGACTGTTTCTAGTAAGTCTTTTGACAAGGCGACTTTCTATGTCTGTGTATCCACTGTGTCCATGGTTGTCGACATTAGAAAAGAGAATGCATCAATGGAGGTGTCCTGTCTAGTAGAAAGCTTCCCAGCATTTATCCTGCACAATTGATGAATGGACCGTGGTATGCCTTATGGATAGGAAACACCTACTAACATCCTAAGTTCCTGTTTTCTTCCTGAATTCTGGCCACTCTCCAGAATAAGCTCATGATGTATTGTCCAAGATATGTACCACCTCCAAGCTCTGTGACATGTCCATGTTCTTGATAGCTGAAGGGAATGGGAACATCTCAGAAAACTCAGATATCAGTGTGAGCAGTAAAGTCTCAGTGGAGAAACCCTGCTTTGGTCCATTTGCTTACCTATGGTTCTGTTGCCTTGAATGTCAGGAAGGTCTTTGCATCATGCCACCCCTTTGTGAAGCCTGAAGAAACAGATTTCAAATGGAAATGAATGTGCATCACCTGTGGCTCTTTGCTTAATGGTTTGGAAAAGGATGTGTCTTAATCAGACACTAGGCTCTGTTTGAGGCTGTGGATAAGATTCTCAGCTCCTGATAGATGTAAAGAAGATCCCATGTGTGCATCCAAAACCAAAATGGCAAAAAGATCAGTCATTGTAGATGAAGTCTCCTGCCTTCCTCCTATAGGTTCCTGACCTCCATCAAGTGAGAATAGGGATTTTTTTTGGGTCAAATGAGTTCTTCAAAGTCCTGCAGAAGTACTTGGGTTCTCTCATGATGCCAAATCACATAATGATCTATACCTGACTGTCAGTAGGCCTCAAATTGGAGAAGCAGAGCAGCGTTAACGGCAGGCTTTTTTGATCACTCCTGGTTCACAGGAAGGGTGTCCAGGCCACCATGAATTTAGACAAATGAGTGGCAAGGGTGCATATTTTGGACACTGTCTTGGCTGCGCCCCTCATGGAAACCTCCAGCCAGAGTTTATAATGACTGTCTATATGGATGAAGATGAGGGACATGTGGGAATGTTTTGGTTTTAATTGTGGTCATTTGTGTGGCGGTTGGAAGAGATAACAGGGTCCACATGTGCTTGAACTCTGGTGTGATTCCTCTTAGAGACTGAGATCTGGAACTGATCTCAGAGAAGTGTTGCCATGAATTGTGTTGGGATTTTAGGAGGCCACGCATAAGAGTTGCCCTTGAAACCTGAGATCTAGGCCCAGGGTGGCTTTCCACAGAGAACTGAAATTCTCAGCAAGGATATCACATGATTTTATTCTGAAAAACTTGGCAGCCATAGTTAAGAGTCAAAAGACACATGGACGTCCCGTTGTAGACCTCAATGGGCCTGGCTTCATGTGACCTTTTGGCCACTGTTTGGGAAGCCTTGCCTGTGATAGTTTTTCAGGGCTTTCATTGAAATGAGAGTCCTCCCCATGTAATGGTTCCTGGAAGAATGGAAACCCCAAAGTGCCTCCAACTTCATTCTTGAAAAATGGATAGATAAATACCATGATGTTTTTGAAATTCCCAATGACCAAGTGGCACTGGAGAACCATTGGTTGTTCTCTTGCTGATCATTAGTGTTACAGACAGTGCCTTGATTGGCTGGGTTTCATGAAAATGGTGTGGAACAGAGATGCCAGTAAGTTGGAGCCTGCTGAGTAGTGGGCCTAGAGCAGTGGTGGGCAGGTGTGTGATAATACAACTGTGGTGTGGCCATGTGGATCAGCCATTGGCTTCCAAATAGCTTGTGACTGACTTGGTACAGCCAGCAGACTATTATATGAAAAGGCATCTTGTTATATGGAGAGGTTTCTGGGCAATGTTCAGAATCAGGTTGCGATGGTCAAGGGGGCAAGCTATGTGGGATAGAACCCTGGTTGGTGAATTCTCCTGCAGACCCTGACCCAACACACGTCACAGAACTCCCTCTAGCACTATATCTTAGTTGAACTCCTTGTATTTCGTGAAGCAAATACCAAACTCCCAGTGCAGCAGCAAGAAACACCACAAAAAGTTCAGGATGACCAAATGGCTTCACAGTCCACTCAGGGAGACACTAAGCTTCCAGTGGCCACAGTTTACCAACAAAGAGAGAAATCAACACCGGTACCTAATGTTCAATGGAAAATAAGAAACGATGTCCTCCAGGTCACATAGATGCAGATCCAGCTTTGATGGTCTCACCAGAAATGAAGCTAAAGCTCCGGACAACAAGATATATTTCATGTGTCCAAACTCAGAGGCAGTTTCTCAAGAAGGCTTTTGGCCAGCAGAGTTCCATGTTTGTGGAGTGTTTACGCAGTCACTTACTTTTGGAAACTCCTCTACCACCTCCAAGGTTGTGAACTCCTGAGCATTTTCCATTCCAGATATGTATCCACAGATTTTCTAACTCTTCTCTTCGAATTGCATCTTACATAGGGTGAAGATAATGTCAATGGATTTTTCTGGATGAGAGTGGGAAGACTTTTGTGTAGGACATATTTGCATACATATTGGATTCATTTTCCAATTTTCCATTTGAAATACTGAATCCCTGACACTAAACCATACCCTACTAGTGTCTGACTACTAATCCTAATATGAGGCAGGAAAATAACCCAAACATAATAGAAATACAAACAGTTCAGAGGAGGCATGGTGTATAGTTGGACTTGCCTTTTGCATTATAAAGGTTAGGAGTTATTAATCTAGACAATTTTTGTTGCAATAGTTGTCCATGTGATTTTAAAGATAACAAATATGTGAATTCTTGTCTCTCTTTCTCTGTAGCCTACTCAGCACATATATTTTTATATGCACATAGAGAATCCTACCTGGTACTACACGTACATTCTTGTGAGGTGGCTGACTTGGCAGATACAAATTGAGAGAAGAGATCACTCCTCATAAACGCCGTTGGAACTGAAAATTCAACCTATGGGTGAGCTTCCTAGAGAACAAAATTATACACAAATCTTTGTTCAGTAAAATGAATATTTTTGGATCTGTGGATGATATATATTTCATGGTGAATTTTGATTGGCATATATTGCTATTTTTAATGTCTCTCTGTGTGTGTGTGTGTGTGTGTGTGTGTGTATATATATATATATATATATATATATATATATATATATATATATATATACACACTCTCTCCATATTTTTCAAAATATGAAATATATGTGTCTTATATACACTTCCTAATTTCATTCATGTTCATGAACGTGGATTTATAATCAACGTTTCACAAGATTATTCTCAGAAAATTTCATCCACCTGAAATACATATTTGATTCCTAGTGCTGAAAACTAACTTCAGTGAATGGTGCATACAAATCCTAACATTTCTACAGTAACTGACACAGTTTATCATCAATGCAAGTAGATTCCTATGGGACATGATGTGTATATCGACGTTCATTTTTATTCAACACTGGGACATTACAATTTCTTCAGTTTATGCACATCATAGGATATATATTTCCTCCACAATTTAGCAAATTTATAGGGATTTGTTTCATTTTCAATCACTTCCTGCTTCAGAACACATGTTTTCCTCCATGTTTCTTGACTGATCTTTTCATGAGATTTCTTTCCAAACACATTATTTTCGATTTCCTTTATCACTTTTAAAGCAAAACGGACACACACTTTATGATAAACCATAACTATAATATCACTATTAGATGTATAACTGGTTAGAATGAATGATTTTATATCAATAAAAGATTTCTTATATATTTTCTGATATCAATTCAATACATTTTGTAAAGTGGAACCAGTTATATTATTTATTCACAGTATGGTCTATTCATGCATTATCTCTATATTAATAGACACAGGTTACACCTCTTTGTATCCCCAATACTAATTTATACATCTTCAAAATATTGCTCCCAGAAATGGTGGAAGAAATACTCATATCACCTGATCTACATATGCATGGTATCACAGTAATATTCTGGACACAAAATGCAAAATTCACACGTATGACTGTACCAAAGCCTAAATGGAAACTGAACATGGATTACTAAAAACATCCATGACCAGGTTGCCTAATGCTCTCAAATGTCAATCCTATTGGTGACTACATATTTGTTTCTTCCTAAGATTATATATTCAATCTCAATACCATTGAAAATGTCTAATTTTTTCACTCACTTTGTACTTTTCCTGATTTCCTAATGTCTCTATTGATATCTACTTTCCTACATATTTTCTCCAGTTCAACATTGTGACTGACCCTTCACATGTGCTGACATTGACATTCACTCTCTAACCGAAACCCTATTGCTTATGAACTTTGGTCCAAATCCTATACTCACTCTTCTTCCGAAACATACTGACTATCTTCCTGATCCTATCAACTATCCCTTTTTGAGTGGATGTTCTCTACTACATTCAATCATCCAAGGTACAAGGTCCTATGCTATTGTATATCGATTTTTCTGAAACATGTATGCAGAACGTAATTCAAAGCTACGTATCACAATCAGTTGCCCAATGCACTTCTGAGCTTCAAATCTTACCTAGATTTCTGTTTTCATACTTATATTTCATCTCTATATTCCTATAAATATTGCAGGTTCCCAAGACCATTATTCATCCCGCAGAATGATTCCTAACCCAAATCGAACCTGTAATTAACCCTAACCATACACTGTTGCCTCAATCTAAAATTACAAAAGAGCAGGGACAGAGTTCATATTACAATACAGTAATGTAGGGTATCTTCCAACTGCTGAGAACCTCAAAGTTCGATGCAGAAATGATCCCTGGAGAAGATGTAGGCAGCTATGAAGGATCTGAGAGAGCAAAAGCCATCTTCCATGGCAAACAACCTGAACAGGATGAAGGGATGTGTATGCATCAGCCTTTCTCTTCTTAATGTAGAGAAGATGGACCTAACCAGGCCTGCGTGGAAAGCTGTTCCCAGGTGCCTAATTTGATATACCATTTTAACTAGTCAAATTGTCACACAAAGTAGGAGCAGCCTCCATCTAAAGGGACCCTTGGAAGAAACTGTTAGGACAAAGTTGTTGCCAAGAGAGGGACCTCATTCAGTTCCTGAAGGAAGTGACCTAGCTAACTTCCTTGGTGATGGAACTCTCTGAAATTGTGATGCAAGAAGCCAGGCACCGAGAGCCAGTCCCAGTCCCAGTCCCAGTGGGCTCACTTGTTTGGATTTACCAAGTACAAGTAAGACTTTCTTGGTACCTACTGATGTGAGGATGGCCAAATGCCAGTTGAGCTCTGAAGAGGGGCCTTTTCTGAGATAGCAGGTAGTGGCTAACTGCAGGCTCCTCACAGCATCACAGAGTTGGCCAAGGAGACATGATCTGAAAGTGGAAAGGCCATTTCGAGAGGAACATAGTATAGCCCACAAGTCAGAGGACACTCTGGATAGTCACAGACCCACTTTTGGGAAGGAGGTGCCTTTATGTGTGTGGGTGTGAGTTTATGGTTTTGTCTCATGTTCTGAGAATAGGTAGAAAAGGTGGTTGGTTTGGTTTGGAGTCGACTGTTTCTAGTTACTCTTTTGACAAGGCAAGTGTTTCTATGTCTGTGTATCCACTGTGTCCGTGGTTTTAGACATTAGAAAAGAGAATGCATCAATGGAGGTGTCCTGTCTAGTAGAAAGCTTCCCAGAATTCATCGTTCACAATTGATAAATGGACTGTGGTTTGCCTTATGGATAGGAAACAACTACTAACTTCCTAAGTTCCTGTTTTTTTCCTGAATTCTGGCCACTCTCCAGAATAAGCTCATGATTTATTGTCCAAGATATGTACCACCTCCAAGCTCTGTGACATGTCCATGTTCTTGATAGCTGAAGGGAATGGGAACATCTCTGAAAACTCAGATATTAGTGTGAGCAGTAGAGTCTCAGTGGAGAAACCCTGCTTTGGTCCATTTGCTTACCTATGGTTCTGTTGCCTTGAATGTCAGGAAGGTCTTTGCCTCAGGCCACCCCTTTTAGAAGCCTGAAGAAACAGTTTTCAAATTTAAATGAATGGGTATCACGTGTGGCTCTTTGCTTAATTGCTTTGGAAAGGGATGTGTCTTAATCAGACACTAGGCCCTGATTGAGGGGGTGGCTAAGATTCTCAGCTCCTGATAAATCTAAAGAAGATCCCATGTGTGCATCCAAAACCAAAATGGCAAAATGATCAGTCATTGTGGATGAAGTCTCTTGTCTTCCTGTGTTAGGTCCTGAACTCCATCAAGTGAGAATAGGATTCCTTTGGGTCAAATGAGTTCTTCAAAGTCCTGCAGAAGTGCTTGGGTTCTCTCATGAAGCCAAATCACATAAGCAATCTTTACCTGACATTCAGTAGGCCTCAAATTGGAGAAGCAGAGCAGTATTAACAGCAGGCCTATATGATCACTCCTTGTTCACAGGATGGGTTTCCAGGCCACCCTAAATTTAGACAAATGAGGGGCAAGGGTACATATTTTGGGCACTGTCTTGGGCTGCGCCCCTCATGGAAACCTCCAGCCAGAGTTTATGATGAGTGTCTAAATGGATGAAGATGAGGGCCATGTGGAAATGTTTTGGTTTTAATTGTGGTCATTTGTGTGGCGGTTGGAAGAGATGACTGGGTCTACATGAGCTTGAATTCTGGTGTGATTTCCCTTAGAGACTGAGTTTGGGAACTGACGACAGAGAAGTATTGCCACGAATTGTGTTGGGATTGTAGGAGGCCACACATGAGAGTTGCCCTTGAAACCTGAGATCTAGGCCCAGGATGGCTTTCCACAGAGAACTGAAAATTTCAGCAAAGATATCACATGATTTTATTCTGAAAAACTTGGCAGCCATAGTTAGAGTCAAAAGACACATGGACCTCACGTTGTAGACCTCAATGGGCCTGGCTTCATGTGACCTTTTGGCCACTGTTTGGGAAGCCTTGCCTATGAGAGTTCCTCAGAGCTTTCATTGAAATTAGCTTCCTCCCCATGTAATGGTTCCTAGATGAATGGAAACCCCAAAGTGGCACCAAATTCATTCTTGAAAAATGCATAGATAAACACCATGAAATTTTTGAAATTCCCAATGACCAGGTGGCACTGGAGAACCATTGGATGTCCTGTTGCTGATCATAAGTATAACAGACAGTGCCTTGATTGACTGGGTTTCATGAAAATTGTGTAGTACAGAGATGCCAGTAAGTTGGAGGCTGCTGAGTAGTGGGCCTAGAGCAGTGGTGGGCAGATGTGTGGTAATACATCTGTGTTGTGGCCATGTGGATCTGCCATTGGCTTCCAAATGGCTTGTGACTGACTTGGTGCAGCCAGGAGACCATTATATGAAAAGGCATCTTGTTATATGCAGGGGTTTCAGGGCAATGTTCATAATCAGGTTTCTATGGTCAAGGCGGTAAGCAATGTGGGATAGAAGCCTAGTTGGTGCATTTTCCTGCAGAGCCTGACCCACCACACGTTACAAGACTCCCTCAAGCACTGTGTGCCAGTTGAACTCCTTGTATGTCATGAAGCAAATACCAAACTCCCAGTGTAGCAGCAAGAAACACCACGAAAAGTGGAGGATGACCAAATGGCTTCAAAGTCCACACGGGGAGTCACATTGCCCGAAGTGGCCACAGTTTACCTACAAAGAGAGACTTCAGCACTGGTGCCTCATGTTCATTGGAAAATAAGAAACCATGTCCTCTAGGTCACATAGATGCAGACCCAGCTTTGATGGTCTCACAACAAAGGTAGGTAAAGCTCCTGACAAAAACATATATTTCAAGTGCACAACCTCAGGGGCAGTTTCTCAAGAAGTCTTTAGTCCAGCAGAGCTCCATGTTTGTGAAGTGTTTACCCTGTTCCTTACTTTTGGAAACTCATCAACCACTTGCAAAGTTGTGAAATCATGAGCATATTCAATTCCAGATATGTACTCACAGATTTTTTACCTCTTTTCACATAATTGTGAATTACTTAAGGTGAGGGTAAGTCAAGGCATTGTTCAGGATGAGAGTGGAAAGATTTTTTGTATCACAATTTTGCATACACTTTGGATTAATTTTCCTAGTTGAACAACATTATACATAAATCCATGTTCAGTATAATAAATTTTTTGCATCCGTGGATGATATATATTTCACTATGAATTTCAATTGGCATACATATTGCTACTTTTTAATGTCTTTGTTTTATATATATATATATATATATATATATATATATATATATATATATATATATATATCCTATCCAGATTTTTCAAAATATATGTGTTTTATTATACACTCTCTAAATTCTATTATGTTCATATATGTGGATGTATAATCAACTTTTCACAAGATTATACTCAGAAATATTCATCCACCTGAAATACATATTTGTTTCCTAATACAGACAACTAACTTCAGTGAACGATGCATACAAATCCTAATATTTCTACAGTAACTGACTCAGTTTTACATCAATGCAAGTAGATTCCTATGGGGCATGACATGTATTTTGACGTTCATTTTTATTCAAGACTTGTACGTTGCTATTTCTTCAGTTTATGCACATCATATGATATATATTTCATCCACAAGTTAGCATATTTATAGGCATTTGTTTCACTTTCAATCACTTCCTGCTTCAGAACAAATGTATTCCTCCATGTTTCTTGACTGGTCGTTTCATGAGACTACTTTCTAAACACATGATTTTTGAATTACATAATCACTTTTGAAGCAAAAATCACACCCTTCATGATAAACCATAACCATAATATTACCATTAGATGTATAACTAGTTGGAATGAATGATAGTATTTCAATATAAGATTTCTTAAATATTTTAAGATATCAATTCAATCCATTATTATATGTAGAACTAGTTATATTATTAATTCACAGTGTGGTCTACTCATGCATTTTCTCTAGATTCATATACACAGGGTACATCTCTTTGTACCTCCAATACTAATTTATACATCTTCAAAATATTGCTTCAAAAAATGGTGGAAGAATTACTCATGTAACCTGATCTACATATATATTTTATCACAGTGATATTCTGGACACAAAACGCAAGGCTCACACTTATGTTTGTACCATAGCCTAAATGGAAATTGAACATGTATTACTATTAACATCCATGTCCAGGTTGTCTAATGCTCAATATCATTCCTATTGGTGACTACATATTTGTTTCTTCCTAAGATTATATATTCAAACTCAACCCTGTTGGAAATGTCTAATCCTATCACTCACATTATACTTTGCCTTATTTCCTAATGTGTCTATTGATATCTGTTTTCCTACATATTTTCCCCTGTTCATCATGTGACTGACTCTTCTCATGTGCTGACATTTACGTTCACTCTCTAACCAAAAACCTATTACTAATGAAATTTGTTCCAAAACCTATACTCACTCTTCTTCCTAAACCTACTGACTATCCCAGTTTGAGTG
This sequence comes from Callospermophilus lateralis, assembly GCF_048772815.1. NCBI lineage: Eukaryota > Metazoa > Chordata > Mammalia > Rodentia > Sciuridae > Callospermophilus > Callospermophilus lateralis. The sequence goes on from NW_027517128.1 coordinate 366,117, forward strand.
GATGTTCTCTTCTACATTCAATCATCCAAGGTACAAGGTCTTTTGCCATTCGATACCGAATAATGTGAGACAACTGTTCATAATGTAATTCAAAGCTAAGTATCCCAATCAAGGGCAAAATGCCCTTCTGGGCTTCAAGTCTTACCTAGATTTCTGTTTTCATACTTATATTTCACCAAAATATTCTTATAAATATTGTATGTTACAATACCATTATTCATCTCACAGAATGATTCCTAACCCAAATGGAACATGTTATTAACCCTAAGAATGCACCGTTTCCTCAATCTAATTTTACAGAAGAACAGGGACAGAGTTTGACTTACAATACAGAAATGTAGGTGATCTTCCACCTGCTGAGAACCTCAAAGGTCCATGTAGAAATGATCCCTGGAGAAGATGTAGGCAGCTATGAAAGACCTGAGAGAGCAAAAGTCATCTTCCATGGCAAACATCCTGGTCAGGATGAAAGGATATGTCGGAATCAGCGTCTCTCTTCTTAATGTAGAGAAGATGGACCAAACCAGGCCTGTGTGGAGAGCTGTTCCAGGAGCCTATGGTTGATCTACCATTCTAACTTGTGAAAATTTCAAAGGAAGTAGGGGCAGCCTCCATTTCATTGGTCAATTGAAAGCAACTGTGAGGACAAAGTGTTTGCCAAGGCAGTGACCTCATTCAGTTCCTTAAAGAAATGACCACACCTTACACTTTTGGTGATGGAACACTGTGAACTTTTGATCCAGGAAGCCAGGAACCCAGAGTCAGGCCCAGTCCCAGTCCCATTGGGCTCGCTTGTTTTGATTGAACAAGGACAGAGACATTATTTTTTGGTCCTACTGTTGTGAGGATGACCAAATGCCAGGAAAGCTCTGAAAACTGGCCTTTCCAGAGAAAGCAGGTAGTGGCTCATCGCGGACTCCTGACAACTTCACAGAGTTGGCTAAGGAGACCAGATCTGAGACAGGACAGGCCATGTTGGGGGAATATATTATGGCCCACGAGTCAGACCACCCTCTGGATAGTCACAGACCTACTTGGGGGAAGGAGGTGCCTTTGTGGTTGTGGGTGTGAGTTTTTGGTTTTGTCTCATGTTCTGAGAATAGATAGGAAAGGCGGTTTGTTTGGTTTGGTATGGACTGTTTCTAGTAAGTCATGTGACAAGGCGAGTGTTTCTATGTCTGTGTGTCCCACTGTGTCCGTGGTTGTAGACATTAGAAAATAGAATGCATCAATGGATGTGTCCTGTCTAGTAGAAAGCTTCCCAGTATTCATCCTGCCCAATTTATGATTAGGCAGAAGATTGCCTTATGGATGGGCAACACCTGCTATCTTCCTAATTTCCTATTTTCTTCCTGAATTCTGGCCACACTCCAGAATAGGCTCATGGTTTTGAGTAAAAGATATGTACCACCTCCAAGCTCTGTGATATGGCCACGTACTGGATAGCTGAAGGGACTGGCGAGCACCTCAGAAAACTCAGATATCAGTTAGACCAGAAAAGTCACAGTGGAGAAACCCTGCTTTGGGCCTTTTGCTTACCTATTTTTCTTTTGCCCTGAATGTCAGGAAGGTCTTTGCCTCCAGCCACCCCTTTGTGAAGCCCTAAGAAACAGTTTTCAAATGGAAATGAATGGGCATCACCTGTGGCTCTTTGCTTAATTGCTTTGGAAAGGGATGTGTCAGAATCAGCCTCCTGGCCCTGTGTGAGGCTGTGGCTTAGATTATCAGCACCTGATGAATCTAAAGAAAGATCCCATGTGTGCATCCAAAATCAAAGGGCAAAAATTGCAGTCATTGTGGATGAAGTCTCTAGCTTTCCTCTGTAAGGTTTCTCACTTCAATCAAGTGATAATAGGGATCCTTTGGGTCAAAAGAATTCTCCAAATCCCTGCAAAAGCTTGCCCATGTGTGCTTGGATTTTTCTCATGACTCCAAATCCCATAAAGAATCTAAACCCCACAGTCAGAAAGCCTCAAATTGTAGAAGTGGAAAAGTATTAATGGCAGACCTATTTGATTACTCCTGGTTGACATGAAGGGTGTCCAGGCCACTGAGATTTTAGGCAAATGAATGACAAGGGAGCTTATTTTGGACACTGTCTTTGACTGTGCCCCTAATGGAAAACTTCAGCCAAAGGTTATGAAGAAGATGAGGGCCGTGTGGGAGTGTTTTGGTTTTAATTGTGGTCATTTGTGTGGCAGTTGCAAGAGATGATTGGGTCCACCTGGGCTTGAACTCTGGTGTGATTCCCCTTAGAGACTGAGTTCTGGAACAGACCTCAGAGAAGTATTGCCATCAATTGTTTTGGGATTTTAGGAGACCACACATGAGAGTGACCATTGGAAACTGAGATCTAGGCCCAGATTGACTTTCCACAGATCACTGGGAATCTCAGTGAGGAAATCACATTATTTTATTCTGAAAGACTTGGCAGCCATAGTTGAGAGTCAAAAAACACATGGACCTCACATTGTAGTACTCAATAGGCCTGGCTTCATGCGACCTTTTGGCCACTCTTTGGGAAGCCTTGCCCTTGAGAGTTCCCCAGAGCTTTCATTGAAATGAGCTTCCTCACCATTTAACAGGTCCTGAATATATTGAAACCCACAGTGCCTCCAACATCATCCTTGAAAAATGGCTAAACAGATACCATGAAATTTTTGAAATTCCCAAGACCAGGTGGCACTGGAGAACCTTTGGATGTCCTGATGCTGATCTTGAGTACACCAGACTGTGCCTGGATTCACTAGGTTTCATGAAAATTGTGTTGAATAGAGATGCCAGTACGTTGGAGCCTGCTGAATAGTGGGCCTAGAACAGTGCTTGGCAGGTGTGTGATAAAACATGTGGTGGGGCAATGTGGATCTGCATTTGGCTTCCAAATGGCTTGTTACTGACATGGTGCAGCTAGTGGATACTTCTGTGTAAAGGTATCTTGTTATATGGAGAGCTTTCAGGGCAATGTTCAGAATCAGGTTGCTATGGTCAAGGGGGCAAGCTATGTGGGATAGAAGCCTGTTTGGTGCATTCTCCTGCAGACCCTGATCCACCACTCATCACAGAACTCCCTCCAGCACTGTGACACAGTTGAACTCCTTGTATTTCGTGAAGCAAATACCAAATCCCCAATGCAGCAGCAACAAACACCACGAAAATTGGAGGATGACCAAATGGCTTCACAGCCCACACTGGGAGACACTTAGCCCCCAGTGTCCACAGGTTACCTACAAAGTGAGAATTCAGCACTGCTGCCTCATTTTCATTAGAAAATAAGAAACCGTGTCTTCCAGGTCACATAGATGCAGACCCAGATTTGATGGTCTCACTACAAAGGAAGCTAAAGCTTGTGACAACAAGATATATTTCAAGTGCCCAAATTCAGAGGCAGTTTCTCAAGAAGTCTTTAGTCCAACAGAACTCCATGTTTCTGGAGTGTTCACCCTGTCCCTTACTTTTGCAAACTCCTCTACCACCTCCAAGGTTTCAAAATCCTGAGCATATTCCATTCAAGATGTGTTTTCACTGATTTTCTAACTCTTCTCCTCTAATGATGTTTTAGTTGGAGTGAAGGTACTGTCAAGGCATTGTTCTGGATAAGAATGGAAACATTTTTGTGTAGCACATGTTTACATACACATTGTATTCATTTTCCAATTTTCCATTCGAAATACTGAATCCCTGACACTAACCCCTACCCTACTATATTCTGACTACTAATACTAATATGATGGAGAAAAATAACCCAAACAGAATGAAAATACAACCATTTCAGAGGAGGCATGGTGTATAGTTGGACTTACCTTTTGCATTATATAGGGTAGGATTTATAAATCTAGTCAATTTTTTGTTGAAATAGTTCTCCATGTTTTTTTTAAAGTTAACCACCTATGAATTCCTTTCTCCCTTTCTCTGTAGCCTATTCACCACCTGTATTTTTATATGCACAGATAGAATCCTACCTGGTACCACACATACATTCTTGTGAGGTGACTGACTTGGCAGATACAAATTGTAAGGGATCACTCCTCTTAAACGATGTGGGAACCGAAAATTTAAATTATGGGTAATCTTCCTCCTTGAACAATATTATTCATAAATCCATGTTCAGTAAAATAAATATTTTTCTATCTGTCGATGATATATATTTCATTATAAATTTCAATTGGCATATATATTGCTGTTTTTAATGTGTGTGTGTGTGTGTATATATATATATATATATATATATATATATATATATATATATACACTCTCCAGATTTTTCAACAAATGAAATATGTGTCTTATTTTACACTCATCAAATTAATTCATATTCATGTATGTGGATTTATAATCAACTTTTCACAAGATTATTCTTAGAAATATTCATTCACCTGAAATACATATTTGTTTCCTAGTACTGAAAACTAACTTCAGTGAATGGTGCATAAGAATCCTAATATTTCTACAGTAACTGACCCAGTTTAATATTAATGCAAGTAGATTCCAATTGGACATGATGTGTATTTTGACGTTCATTTTTATTCAACACTGGTAGATTAGTATTTCTTCAATTAATGCACATCATAGGATATAAATTTCATCCACAAGTTAGGAAATTTATAGGCATTTGTTTCACTATCAATCACTTTCTGCTTCAGAACACATGTGTTTCTCCATGTTTCTTGACTGGTCTTTAAATGAGAAAAGGGATGGACAAGGCAAGGAAAGGCACCTAAGATAGCACCGAATACAGGGAAACAGTCCTATTTGGTTGCAACCAGATTTAAAGGGCATTGCTTCTGTTGTAATCAGTTACTTCCCTGAACCCCAAGTTTAGGTTGTTTCAGAATTTTGTACCCAACATGTAAGGGAGCGGCTCAGAAGTTCACAGTCTGCAGAAGTTCAGAGAAAGCAGTTTTTGTTTCTGTTTTTTTTTCTCTGTTCTGGGCAAGTTAACATTTTAAGGACACCTGGGAGGGGGAGAGCTTTTTTCTTCTCTTTCTTTTTTCTCCCTTCCAGCTGTTACCATGGAGTCCAGTTGGTAACTTCTTTATCTTAGAAATGTAGCCATCTCTGTGAAGCCACAATTTGAGGCCAGAGGCCTTGTTCACATATTGCCAGCATTGTGACTGACTCTATCCAAACACATTATTTTGGATTTCCATAATCGCTTTTGAAGCAAAACTAACATATCTTCATGATAAACCATAACCATAATATTAATATTAGATGTATAACTGGTTAGAATGAATGATTGTAAATCAATATAAGATTTCTTATATATTTTCAAATATCACTTCAATCCATAATTTAAAGTGGAAACAGTTATATTATTTATTCACTGTATGGTCTATTCATGCATTATCTCTATATTCATGGACACAGTGTACACCTCTTTGTACACCCAATACCCATTTATATGCCTTCAAAATATTGCTCCCAGAAATGGTGGAAGAAATACTTGTGTCACCAGATCTACATTCATATTTTATCACAGTAAAATTCTGGACACAAATGCAAAGGTCACACTTAGATTGTACGAAAGCCTAAATAGAAAGTGAGCATGGTTTACAAAAATCATCCATGTCAAGGTTGCCTTATGCTCTCAAATGTCAATCCTATTGGTGACTACATATTTGTTTCTTCCTAAGATTATATATTCAAACTCACCCTGTTGAAAATGTCTAATTTTATCACTCACTTTATACTTTGCCTGATTTAGTAATGTCTTTATTGATATCTGCTTTCCTACATATTTTCCTCAGTTCATTATTGTGACTGTTCTCATGTGCTGACATTTATATTCACTCTCTAACAGAACCCCTATTGCTAAAGAACTTTTGTTCCAAATCCTATACTCAGTCTTCTTCCCAAACCTACCGACTATCTTCTTAATCCTACTGGCTATCCCTTTTTGACTGGATTTTCTCTTATACATTCAATCATTCAAGTAATGTTCATGCGAGCATCAGAGGTAGAGACCACGAAGAGACTGTCTCATGCAACAGCAAAAGGTTTATTGGAGGTCAAGCATGCTGGGGCTCAGAGCTCACAGAAATAGAGCAGAGAGCCCTGAGAACAGCTTAAGCAGAGCTTATATTCTTTCCTTGGAAAGGGCAGGGACGGAAGTTTATTGATGGGTCACGGTGAGTGGGCGGTTTGCATGTAAACGGGTGAGGGAATACATTCTGCAATTTGGCAGTTGGGGACAGCACATTCTGGGAACAAAATTAGCAAACAGTTCTCAATATTTCAACAGTGTTTTGTTAAGCATACAGAAAAATAGGAAGTTACAAGTACCTATTTTGTTAACCTTTCATTCCCCACTTCTTCTTCTGGCTACTTATAATTATAAAAGTGATCAAGGCTGGTGTCACATTCTATGTCTGCAAGTGGGTTATTACCATAAGTTTAACTTGTCCAATTTGAGCTTGGAGAAAAAAAATTACACGTTTGAGCAAACAGGGTTTTATACTTTGCAGTAATATGAGGATTATTATTGGACCGGCCATGGTTGATAAAAACGTAGTTAACCAGAGGGAATGTATGGATCAGAATCAAACCACCCTTTTTGGGCCTCTCTCAGTGACGCTCTTCAAGGTGTCTTTTTAATTTACTCATAGATTTTTTTTACAACTCCAGTATGGTCGGCATAAAAACAATATTTTTCCCTCAATGCAGCACAAAGGCCCCCTTCTCTCATGAATGGGCGGTCCAACCCTCGACTGTTCTGTAAAACAACTTCAGACAGAGAGGATAAATATTCCTGCAAAGCTGTGATTTAGGTTTCTACTATCTTTAAGTTTTGTTCTATTGCTGCTACTAATTGGGTCATTTGTTGTGTCCCATGGACTAGGGCAGGGGTTTCTTTGCCCACCCCTGCAGCAACTCCTATTCCTAATAGGATGGCTAAAGTTAGGGATATATGTTCCCAGCGGAACCGTGTTGTATGCCCGCCTGTTTGAATTTCAAATGAACCTGCATCATTATAGAGCACTCTGGGAAACATCTGCACCATTACACAATTAATCACATCTGTTGACCATTTCATGAAAACATAAACAATGTTTAAGTATATAGAATTATACTGTTGTAGGGACAGACAAGGCAAGGCACCTAAGATAGCACCAAAAACAGGGAAACAGTGCTATTTGGTTGCAACCGGATTCAGAGTGCATTGCTTCTGTTGTAATCAATTAACGCCCTGAACCCCAAGTTTAGGTAGTTTCAGAATTTTGTACCCAACATGAAAGAAAAGGGGCTCAGAAGTTCACAGTCGGCAGAACTTCACAAAAAGATTTTTTTTTCTGTTATTTCCTCTGTTCTGGGCAAGTTAACTTTTCAAGGACACCTGGGAGGGGGAGAGCTTGTTCTTCCTTTTCTTTTATCCTCCTTCAGCTGTTACCATGAAGCCCAGTTGGTATTTTTTATTTTAGAAATGTAGCCATCTCTGTGAAGCCCCAGCTCAAGGCCAGAGGCCTTGTTCACATATTGTGTGAAAAACTATTAAGGGGTTGTCTAGCTTAGAAGTGCTGATTTTTCCAAGCAGTGGCCAAGTATAACAGGGCAACAGAAAAAGAGCAAGTTTATCTACACTGAACTCTTTTATAGGGACTCTTTTGCTGAAAGTTCTAAAGTCATCCATGGTGAAGACTTCTGGAGAAGTTCAGTTAAGATTTTTCTGTGGGCCTGGTATAGAGGGGAAAGATGGGGAAGGCGAGGAATGAGAGCAGCTCCGGGGATCTGAGAATGAGAAAAGAGAGATGTAAAAGCATAATGGAAAAGGGGTTTGGGATTTTCCTAGGAACAAAATCTTGAGCAGTAGAACAGGTAGAACAGAGGGGAAGACGGGAGTGAGTATCCCAGAAAGCCTGGGAGGGATTTTAAATTCTTAGTAACCTGTTTTCAGTGATGACAAAGCAACTTTAAAGGCCATTTTTATTACATCTTGGATAGGGGTCTGAGGGCTCTTCTCAGCTGGTTTGATCTTTGGGTTACCTGGTAAGAGGACCTGGGGAGACCGGGTGTAGGCACTGACAGGAGAAGAGAGGAGTGAGTGTTTAGAGGGGTACCTCAGTACCTGCTACCTCAGCAAGGGAGCAATGATCTGAGAACTGGCGGAGGTTTGGGTTTTTGATCTAGTAACTGGAGGAGAGAAAACAGGTTGCTGAGGTGGGACTGACAGTAGAGTGTCTGGAGCAGAAGCCTGAGGGTGAGGATCTATTGGAGATGCATAGTTCAGGAAGTGAGCGAAGGAGGTAAAAGGCCTTCCACATAGGGGAATTTCCTTTCATCCTCTTGAGCACTTGCAGAAGTTAAAAAGGTAACACAGAATTTGAGGATCTAGAGACTCCTCTGGGGGCCATCAGTTTTGGTTGTCTAATTGGTAATATGGCCAATGCTGTGTACTGAATTTGATGAGGATTTTGCGTTCCACCAGGCAGCCCCTGTATGCTCAAATCCCCATCACTTACAGAAGAAGTTGGCTTTCCCTCCACACAGCCATGGCTGTTTGTGGCTTTGATAGTCTGCTGGGCAAACATACTAATCTAGTCTAGCCAACCTGCATCTGGCTCACGTGTCCCTAAATCCCTAATGTTTGTTTCCATTATCTATGGTATGGAAGGGATTTAATTGAATTTTAGTGGGATTTTCATCAGTGATATCCTAATAGGAAAGACTTATAGCCAGCTGACAAATGTCTGGGTGGAGAGCTAGCCACCAGGTCCCTAAGGGAGCTGTATACGAGTTAGAGCATACTTCTTGTCTAGTAGGATTTGTGATAAGCCATCGCTGCTGAACGGGCTGATGAACGTTAGGTGTACTGGTGGCCAAGGGGAGAGTCTACAGCCTTATCCACATAGCGAATATGCAATTTGAAATGGTTACCAGTCTTTCCCAGTTTCCAGACAGAGTCTGGACAGGGCGCAGGCTTGAGATGAGAGGCATGGATCCAGGAAGTGTTTCCGTCTACTTTTACCGCTGTAGGTGTTATAATTAGCACCTGGTATGGTCCTTTCAAGCAGGGTTCCAGGGATGACACCTGATGTTGTCTTATGTAGATGAAGTCCCTTACTTGATATCAATGTGGAGTCCCATTGTCCCCAGGTTGCAAGGCAGTTGTCAGCTGTTTTCACCGGTATCATTGAGTTCTTTCAAGAGATTTAATTCTGTCAAGCAAGGGGGTGTGGAAGGCATCGTTAGGTCTTAGAGTTGGGGTTACATGCCTTACTGGAGGAGGTGCACCATAGAGAAATTCATAGGGGGTGAGTTTACACAAAGAAACAGAGGGAGTATTTCTTGCATGAAACAGTGGATAAGGCAGGGGCATAGTCTAATATTTTATGCCGGTCTCTAAGCTTAATTTCGTTAAGGTCTCTTTAATGGTTCAGTTTATTTTTTTTTCCTGTCCTGAGCTCTGGGGTCTAGAAGCACAATGTAACTTCCAATTAATCCCCTGGGTCCTGGCTAAGCCCTCACTTACCCGGGCCATGAACACCGTTTAATTATCAGACCCTATTACCTTAGGCAGGCCTTGTCTTGAAAAAATATCTTAATATCTTTCAGGATCTTCTTGACCACCGTTTGAGCCGGTTTTTTTTTTTTTTTTGTGAGAAAGGATTCAATCCATCCTGAAAATTTATCTACAAAGACTAGGAGATATTTAAGTCTATTCCTTGCTGGCTTAATTTCAGTAAAGTCTACTTCCCAGAATTGTCCTGGTCTGGTTCATCGTAGGTGCTTTCCTGCAGGAAGCTTGGAAGGGTAAGCATTAACCAATTGACAGAACCGACAGGCTTTTGTTACCCGTTCAGTTATTTTTTTTCACTGTGAGTAAGTTAGTCAAAATCTCTGTTCCTGATCTTTCAGGAATGCCTGCAGTTTCTTTGAACCAAGGTGAGTAAGTTGATGTACATTTTTAACGTAGTGTAGGGCTTTCTGAAATTGCAGGCTGGGCTCAGTGAAGTTGAGGAGTTCAGTGTCAGTGTTCTTAAATGTTATCAAAAGCTTGCTGGTGCTCAAGGGTCCATTGGAATTGGGCATCCTTATTTAACAACGGGTATAAAGAAGCAGCTAAGAACACAAACCCAGGTATCCATAACCTGAAAAGGCAGCAGTCCCAAGAAACTCTCTGTGTTGTCTCCTGTTAGATGGAAGTGGTATCTGCACAACGGTTTTTTTTCTGGGCTCAGTGAACCATCATTTCCGCCCCTAAGGGAATAACCCAGGAAGATTACTTCTTGCTGGCAAATTTGGGCCTTTTTGGCAGAAGCTCTATACCTGAGTTGAGCAAGCTCGGATAATAGTGCTTGGGTCCCAGACTCACAGTTTTCCTTGTTGTTAGCTGCCAGTAGCAGGACATCCACATATTGAAGCAGGGTGACTTTGGGGTGCGTAATTCTGAAGTTGTTGAGATCTCTGTGGAGGGCTTCATCAAAGAGACTGGGGGAGGTTTTGAACACCTGTGGGAGTCTAGTCCAAGTTAGTTGACCAGAAGTTCCATTATCTGGGTCTACCCACTCGAAAGCAAACAGCAACTGACTATCTTTATGCAGAGGCAAGCAAAAGAAAGCATCTTTTAAGTACAGAACAGTATACCATTTTCACTCAGCAACAGCAAAGTGTTTATTGGGGTTCCAGCATGCTGGGGCTCAGAGCTCACTTGACTAGAGCAGAGAGCCCTGAGAACAACTTAAACAGAGCTTATATAATTTTTTGGAGAGGGCAGGGAGGGAAATTAATTGATGGGTCAGTGCAAGTGGGCAGTTTTTGTGCAACCGGGTGAGGGAGTACATTCTGCAGTTTGGCAGTTGGGGACAGCACATTTTGGGAACAAAATTAGCAAACAGTTCTCAAGATTTCAACAGTGTTTTGTTAAGCATAAAGAAAAACAGGAAGTGACAAATACCTATTTTATTAACCTTTCACCAAAGCAAAATGAAAAGTGAGCATGGATTACTAAAAACAACCATGTCCTGGTTGCCTAATGCTCTCAAATGTCAATCCTATTGGTGACTACATATTTCTTTCTTCCTAAGATTATATATTCCACCTCAACCATATTGAAAATGCCTAATCCTATCACTCACATTATACTTTGTCTGATTTCCTAATGTCTCTATTAATATCTGCTTTCCTACATATTTTTCCCCAGTTCATCATTGTGACTGACTCTTTATATGTGCTCATATTTACTTTCACTCTCTACCCGAAACCCTATTGCTAATGAACCTTTTGTCCAAATCCTATACTCACTCTTTTTTCTAAACCTACTGACCATCTTCCTATTCCTACTGACTATTCCTTTTTGACTGGATGTTCTCTTGAACATTCAATCATCCAAGTACAAGGTCCTATGCCATTGCATATTGATTTATCTGAGACATCTGTGCAGAACATAATTCAAAGCTAAGTATACCACTAAAGGGCCCAATGTCCTTCTGGCTTCAAATCGTACCTAGAATTTTGGTTTCATACTTATATTTCACCTATATATTCTTGTGAATATCGCAGGTACCCAATACCATTATTTGTCCAGCAGAATAATTCCTAACCCAAATAGAATATGTTATTAACCCTAACCATACACTGTTCCTCAATCTAACTTTGCAGAAGAGCAGGGACAGAGTTGGTCTTACAATACAGGAATGTACGGGATCTTCCACCTGCTGAGAACCTCAAAGGTTGATGCAGAAATGATCCCTGGAGAAGATTTAGGCAGCTATGAAGGGCCTGAGAGAGCAAAAGTCATCTTCCAAGGCAAACAACCTAGTCAGGATGAAGGGATGTATCTGAATCAGCCTCTCTCCTCTTGATATTAAGAAGATGGACCAAACCAACCCTGTGTGGAGAGCTTCTCCTGGGTGCCTATGGTTGATATACAATTCTAACTTCTGAAAGTGTCACAGGAAGTAGTGGCAGCCTCCATCTCAAGGGACCCTTGAATGCAACTGTTAGGACAAAGTGGTTGCCAAGGCAGTGACCTCATTCCGTTCTTGAAGGAATTGACCTACCTCACTTCTTGGGGGATGGAACTCTCTGAACTTGGGATCCAGGAAGCCAGGCACAAAGAGCCAGTACCCGTCCCATTCCCAGTAGGCTCACTTGTTTGGATTTAACAAGGACAGAGTCTGTCTTTCTTGGTACCTAAAGATTTGAGGATGGCCAAATTCAAGTAGACCTCTGAAAATGGGCCTTTCCTGAGACAGCAGGTAGTGGTCAGCACAGGCTCCTGACAACTTCACAGAGTTGAACAAGGAGAACAGATCTGAGACAGGACAGGCCATTTTGGGGAAACATAGTATGGCCCACCAGTCAGAGGACACTTCGGATAGTCACAGACTTACTTGGGGGAAGGAGGTGACTTTTTGAGTGTGGTTGTGAGTTTGTGGTTTTGTCTCATGTTCTGAGAATAGGTAGGAAAGGCTGTTTGTTTGGTTTGGAGTGAACTGTTTCTAGAAAGTTCTTTGACAAGGTGAGTGTTTCTAGGTCTGTGTATCCCAGTGTGTCTGTGGTTGTAGACATTAGAAAAGAGCATGCATCCATAGATGTGTCCTGTCTAGTAGAAAGCTTCCCAGCATTCATTCTTCCCAATTTATGAATGGACTGTGGCTCGCCTTATAGAAAGGCAACACCTACAACCTTCTTAATTTCCTGTTTTCTTCCTGAATTTTGGCCACTCTCCAGAATAGGCTAATATTTTTGTGTCAAAGATATGTACCACCTCCAAGCTCTGTGACATGGCCATGTACTGGTTAGCTGAAGGGAATGGCGAGCATCTCAGAAAACTCAGATATCAGTGTGACCAGGAAAGTCTCAGTGGAGAAACCATGCTTTGGGCCTTTTGCTAACCTATTGTTCTGTTGTCCTGAGTGTCAGGAAGGTCTTTGCCTCAGGCCACCCTTTGTGAAGCCTGAAGAAAACAGTTTTAAAATGGAAATAAATGGGCATCACCTGTGGCTCTTTGCTTAATTACTTTGGAAAGGGATGTGTCTGAATCAGCCTCTTGGCCCTTTGTGAAGCTATGGCTTAGATTCTCAGTGCCTGATGGATCTAAAGAAAGATCCAATGTGTGCATCCAAAACCAAAATGGCAAAAATATCAGTCATTGTGCATGAAGTCTCTCACCTTCCTCTGTTATTTTCCTGATGTCCATCAAGTGAGAATAGTGATCTTTTGTGTCAAATGAGTTCTTCCAATCCCTGCAGAGGTGCTTCAGTTTTCTCATGACTCCAAATCACATAAGGAATCTATACCTGACAGCCAGTAGGCATCAAATTGGAGAACCAGAGCAGTATTAACGGCAGACCTATGTGATCAATTCTGGTTCACTGGAAGGGTGTCCAGGCTACCCTGAGGTTAGGCAAATGAGGGGCAAGTGAGCTTATTTTGGACACTCTCTTGGACTGCACCATTCATGGAAACCTCCAGCCAGACGTTATGATGAGTGTATATATGAAAAAAGATGAGGGCCTTGGGGGAGTGTTTTGGTTTTAATTTTGGTCATTTGTGTGGCGGTTGGAAGAGATGACTGGGTCCATCTGGGCTTGAATTCTGGTGTGATTCTGCTCAGAGACTAAGTTCTGTAACTGACCTCAGAGAAGTAATTGCTTTGGAAAGGGATGTGTCTTAATCAGCCTCTTGACCCTGTGTGAGGCTGTGGCTTAGAATATAAGCACAAAATGGATCTAAAAAAGATCCCATGCATGCATCCAAAACCAAAATGGCAAAAAGAGCAGCCATTGTGGATGAAGTCTCTGGCCTTCCTTTGTAAAGTTCAGAAAGAATAAAAGAAATTGAAATTGAAACGTAAAGAACCAAGTTTTGTAAAGTTTACAAGCTGCACTGAGAACCTGAAATTCCTGAGTCAGTAAAGACAATTCTTTGATGTGTCCATTAGATGTGAGTTGAAATCTTCCCAGACGACCTTGTTACTTAACAACCCCTTCCCAGAAACCGTGCAGCTCAGCACATATACATCTCAGGGCTTCAACCAATCAGTTTAAATGTCTACCCCTTCACAGGGCTGACCAATCACCCCCTGCCCGACCTGTTCCCGCCAATGAATGTGCTAATCATGTTTTGGAGTTGTTATTTGATTTTCCCAGGGTACATGGTAATTTGCTAAAGGAGGCTATGATGTATGTAAAGTCCCTGCCCTCTCTAAAGAATGTATATAAACTCTGCTCAAATTGTTCTCTGGGCTCTTTGTTGTTTGCTTTTCTGATGTGAGCTCTGAGCCCCAGCATGCTGGACCCCCAATAAACCCTTTTCTGTTTCATGAGAAAGTCTCTTGGTGGTGTTTTTCTCCGACCTTTGCCCCACCTTTTCATCTGGAGGCCCCAGGTGAGATATTCGGCAGCAGCGGACAAAAGACGCCAACTGACTTCTCTTAGGGTAAGTAAGGCGCCTGTTTCTTGTTTTGGGTTTCCGTTTAAGGCGTGGCAAAGTTGCTGTGGGTGAGGGCATTAGGTCTCTCCTATGTTGGCTGACAGAAGTGTCACAGAGCCAAAGGTCACGTCCCTGGGGGCACTCCAGAGGACTAGGGAAATCAAGGAATAGTAGTTTCCTCAACTGGGTTATATTTTGCTTCAGGATTCTGTTTTCCAGCCCAAAAGGTTTTGCCAGCTACTCAGTTTTGTTCATTGTCCTGAACTCAGGTTGAGTTTACTGTCTGTATTTATTGTCTAACCCATCAGGTTTTGCCAGTTACTCAGTTCTAATCGTTGTCTTGGACTCATGGTAAACGTTTACTGTTTGTCATTGTGTGTGTCGAGTTTGTGTCTTCACTGTCCCTGTTTGAGTAACTTCCATTATGGGACAAAGCACTTCTATGCCTCTGTCCCTGACCCTTGATCATTGGATTGATGTCCGCTCAAGGGCCCAGAATCTTTCTTTTTCAGTAAAACGCCAGAGCTGGCAGACTCTCTGAGCTTCAGAATGGCCCATCCTGGGAGTCGGATGGCCACCAGAAGGATCCTTCCACTTCCCTCTAATCCGAAAAGTCAGAGATATTGTCTTTTAGCTGGGGCCACGTGGCCACCCAGATCAACAGACATATACCCCTTCCCTCATGATTATATCATTCAAACCTTCCACAACTCCCGCTCTCCCCACCATTCTCCCTGAGTCACAAGACTGGATACTCTTCCCCCTCCTCATTCTCTACCCTCGCTCCCCAACCCCCAACATGTTCCAGATGATCCTCCCGCCACTGACTCAGCCTCTCAGCTGCTAGAGGCAATTGGGCCAGACTCAAGCCCTCCAGGGGACTTCCCTGCAGCAGCAGCAGCCCCTCCTCCCCTGGAGGAAGCAGGGCCACCTAAAGGAACCCGGCGGTGATGGATAATAGAAAACTCAGAATCCCCTGTGATGCTCCCTCTCCGTTCCTACGGGCCAATGAACCGTCCCAACTGGGAACCCAACAACTTTGAAGGTAGGTAGCATCTGTCCACTTATCGCCGGGCTCTAATAGCGGGTATAGCGGGTCACCAAGCGACCGCCAGAGGGCCGACTAATTTGGCCAATGTAAGAGAGATTATCCAAGGGCCTAATGAGTCTCCCTGTATGTCTCAGGAGAGAATTATGGAAGCATAAAGGAAATATACTTCTTTTGATCCTCAGGCAGAGGACCAAAAGGCATCTGTTGCAATGGCCTTTATCGAGCAGGCTGCCCTAGATATTAAGAGAAAGTTACAATGTCTAGATGGATTACAAGATATGATGTTAAGAGATTTAGTCAGAGAACCTGAGACAGTATATTATAAGAGAGAAATTGAGGAGGAGAAGGAACAGAGGAGAGAGAAGGAAAGGGAACAAAAGAAGGATGAAAGGAGCAAAAGGCAGACTAAAGCATTGGCTAAGGTTTTGTTCACAGCAAAAAATACTCCAGAAGGTTAAATGCAGGGAGACAGAAAGGGATACCTGGGCCCACGCCAACGGCTGCCCCTGGCATCAGATCAATGTGCCTACTGAAAAGAAAAAGGACACTGAGCCAAAGAGTGGCCCAAAAAGGAGCAGCCACATGAGCCCGCCATGCTGACTCTAGAAGAGGACTAAGAAAGTCGGGGCTTGGATCCCCTCCCCGATCTCAGGGTAACATTTGAAGTGGAGGGGATTCCAGTGAACTTTGAAATGGAAACAGGAGCAGTATACTCAGCCCTTAAGACCCCACTGGGCCCCCTATAAATAAATAAATGGTCCCTAGTTCAAGGGGCTAATGGCAGTAGATATCAGGCTTGGACAAAAAAGAGGATTATGAACCTAGTAAATGGAAAAGTCCACACTCTTTTCTAGTAATCCCAGAATGTCCAACCCCATTGATGAGCAGGGATCTGCTTACCAAACTCTGGTCTAGAATAACCTTTATCCCTGATGGTCCCCAAGTGGAGTTTCTAAAGCCTTCAGTAAAAGCTCCCATAGTCACGGCTTTGACTATGTCCGTAGAAGGTGAACATCACTCTTCGTGTCCCCTAGGACTGATCAACAAAGCAAACTCGCACAGAAATGGATAAAAGATTATCCTAATGTCTGGGCAGAAACTGCTGGGTTAGGTCTAGCCCTTAAACAACCTCCAATAGCAGTATAATTAAAAGCCTCTGCCTCTCCAATCAGTGTTAAACAATATCCCCTAAGCAAAGAAGCTAAGGATGGGATAAGGCCCCATATTCAGAAATACCTGACTCTTGGGGTCTTAAGGCTCTGTCAATCAGCCTGGAATACCCCGCTGCTACCAGTTAGAAAGCTAGGAACTGGGGACTACCATCCTGTTCAAGACCTAAGAGAGATCAACAACAGAGTGCAGGACATTCACCCCACAGTACCCAACCCATATAATTTGCTTAGCACTCTGAATCCGGAGCGGGAATGGCACACTGTGCTGGACTTAAAAGATGCTTACTTCTGCTTGCCCCTACATAAGGACAGTCAGTTGCTGTTTGCTTTCAAGTGGATAAACCCAAAAACTGGAACATCTGGCCAATTAACCGGGACTAGATTCCCACAGGAGTTCAAAATCTCCCTCACTCTCTTTGATGAAGCCCTCCACAGGGACTTCAACGACTTCATAACTGCCCACCCTGAAGTCACCCCACTCGAATATGTGGATGATCTGCTACTGGCAGCTGACACCAAGGAGAACTCTGAGTCTGGGACCCAAGCACTATTATTCGAGCTTGCTCGGCTTGGATATAGGGCTTCTGCCAAAAGGCCCACTTTTGTCAGCAAGAAGTAATCTTCCTGGGTTATTCTCTTAGGGATGGCAAACGATGGCTCACTGAGCCCAGAGAACAAACCGTTGTGCAGATACCTCCCCCTTCTAATAAGAGACAACTCAGAGAGTTTTTTGGGACTGCCAGCTTTTGCAGGTTATGGATTCCTGTGTTCGCATCTCTGGCTGCACCTTTATACACTCTGATAAAAGGGGATGCCCACTTCCAATGTACCCCTGAGTACAAACAAGCTATTGATAATGTCAACAAAAAGGTGCTGCTCTCTGCTTCAGCCTTAGCACTACCAGATGTAGATAAACCCTTCAATCTCTACATAGAAGAAAAGAAAGGAATAGCACGGGGAATGCTCACTCAGACATTGGGACCTTGAAAATGGCTAGTAGCATTCTTATAAAAAAAAACTGGACCCAGTGGCTAGCGTGTGGCCCCTTTGCTTAAGAGCTATAGCAGTGGCAGCCCTTCTAATAAAAGATGCTCATGAATGAACGTTGGGACAGAAGCTCACCATTATAGTCCCCCATGCCCTGGAGAGCATCATCTGCCAGCCTCCAGAGAGGTGGCTATCAAACTCCAGAATTAAGCACTACCAGAGCCTCTTGCTTGACAAAGACAGTATAATGCTGGGACCCCCTGCTCCACTCAACTCGGCTACACTGCTGCCAGAAGTATCATCAGGACCCGTCGCTCATGAGTGTCAAAACATACTGGCAGAGAAAACCAGTATACGACAAGACTTGAAGGATCAGCCACTGCCTCGCCCTGAAGTCGTATGGTTTACGGACGGCAGCGGCTTTCTCCAAGACGGTAAGCGGCGGGCTGCACGAGCAGTACTTAGCAAAACTAATGTCATCTGGTCCTCTGGTCTCCCAGAAGGGACATCAGTCCAAAAAGCAGAACTGATTGCTCTTACGAAAGCATTGGAACTAGCAACAAGCAAAAGGGCAACCATATACACTGACAGCCGCTATGCATTTGCCACTGCTCATGTGCACAGGGCTATTTACCAGCAAAGAGAATAGTAACCTCTTCCAGGAAAGAAATAAAGAATGAAGATGAGATCCTCCACCTTCTCTCAGCAGTGCAGGGCCCTAAAGAACTAGCTATAGGGCACTGTCCAGGGCCCCAGAAGGGAAACGACCCCGTGGTGGTTGGAAACAGAAGGGCAGATGAGGAAGCTTAATTGGCAGCCCTAAACGAAGTGACTCTGTTAACTTTTTCCACATGGGGGGGAACAAAAATCAGGAGACTTGGCAGCTCTGGAACCTTCAGGCAACTTATCATCTGAGGAGACAGATACAGAACTCTGGGACCCTACAGAGCCAAGTTTACAATTTCAAAAAGCCCACCTTTATGTCAAAGACTTACACTAGCTCACCCACTTAGACTCAAAGAAGTTGTAGGCACTCTTAAAGGACCGAAGAAAGGACTTATTATTGACTGACTCAAAGAGGAAAGAAATAGCTGAGCAGGTGACTAGAGCTTGTCAAGTCTGTCAATTAGTTAATACTTACCCATCCAAGCTTCCTGCAGGAAGCACTTACGAGGAACCAGACCAGGACAATTCTGGGAAGTGGACTTTACTCAAATTAAGCCAGCAAGTTATGGACTTAAATATCTCCTAGTCTTTGTAGGTACTTTTTCAGGATGGGTCGAAGCCTTCCCCATGAAGAAAAAAACGGCTCAGATGGTGGTCAAAAAGATCCTAGAAGACATTTTTCCAAGGTCCGGCTTGCCTAAGGTAATAGGGTCCGACAATGGACCGGCATTTGTAGCCCAAGTAAGTCAGGGATTCGCCAGGACCCTGGGGATTAATTGGGAGTTACATTGTGCTTATAGACCCCAGAGCTCAGGACAGGTAGAAAGGATGAATAGAACCATCAAAGAGACCTTAACGAAATTAAGCCTGGAGACCGGCATAAAATATTGGACTATGCTCCTATCTTATGCACTGTTTCCTGCAAGAAATAACCTCTATGCCTCTTTGTGTAACCTCACCAATTATAAAATTCTCTATGGTTCCCCTCCTCCAGTAAGGGACCTAACCCCAACTCGAGACTTAATGATTCCTTTCACACACCCTTGCTTGACAGACTTAAAGCCCTTGAACAAACCCAGCACCCAGCGATACCTGTGGAAATAGTTGGCCACTGCTTATCAGCCTGGAGACAAAGAAACCCCACATTGTTATCAAGTGGGAGACTTAGTCTACGTGAGATGGCATTAGGTGTCATCCCTGGAACCCCGCTGGAAAGGACCATACCAGGTGTTTCTTATAACACCTACAGTGGTGAAATTGGATGGGATCACTCCCTGGATACATGCCTCACATCTCAAGCCTGTGCCCTGTACAGATTCCGGCTGGAAACTGAAACTGACTGGTAACCCTCTCAAGTTGCGTGTCTGTCGTGTGGATAGGGCTATGGATTCTTCCCCTGGCCACCAGCATTCCTAATCCCCATCAGCCTGTTCAGCAACAATGGCAAGTTATAAATCCTACTGGGCAAGTAGTGTGGTCTATTTCACATACAGCCGCCTTATGGACTAGGTGGCCATCTCTCCACCGAGACATTTGTCAGCTTGTTATAGGCCTCTCTGACTGGGATCTCCCTGACATAGAGGACCCCACACATATCCCACTCAAACCCAAACCAGGGCAACATAGACCACCTTACCCCATGAATTATGGATGTCATCTCCCCAACTGAGGTGTAAACTAGCCAGTCTTGATTTTTATGTGTGCCCAGCTGATTTCCGAAGTTGCAAACAGGCCCAAACCTGTGGAGGACCCATTGACTTTTATTGTAGATCTTGGGGATGTGAACAAACGGGAGTGCATGGTGGAACCCAAACTCTCCAGACAGTATGATTCAGGTAGGACCAAATGACACCTGGATTGATTCCAAGAAATGTACCGCTAGCCAAGCGGTGTCAAAAACTCGCTGTGGAAAGAATAGTCTATGTTACGCCCTCAAATAACTTTCACTTCCAAAGGAAGGGGATACCTCAGAACAACATGGCCTATGGGAAATACTAGGGGAATGCGATTTTATATTTATGGCCCTGGTTATGACTTTGCTCTCTGGTTCACCATCCAGCTTAAAAAGGAAGAAAAGCCCACAGCAATAGGGCCCAATCCCCTCAAGCCAGGAATTAAACCTCCTAAACCTCCCATGCCTAGATCTACCAGAACCCCTCTACCATCTCATACTTCCTGGTTTCGGTCTTTGCCTACTTTCCCAGTCCAGAATACAGCTGACTCCTCCCCCTGGGAACTAATTAAAGGAACCATTATGGTACTAAACTCCACACAATCAGAACTCCTTGCATTTCAGCCCAGGTATTAGATAGCTCTGTAAATTATTGTGTAATGGTGCAGATACTCCCCAGGGTGCTCTATGATGATGCAGAATAATTTGAAGGTCTGCTAGGGGGACTAACAACCTGATTTCACCGGGAGCCAGTGTCTCTTACTCTAGCCATCCTACTGGGGATAGGAGTTACTGCAGGAGTGGGTACGGGAACAGCTGCTATGATCCGTGGGTCACAACAAATGGCCCGATTAGAAACAGCAATAGATCAAGACTTGAAAACGTTAGAGACCTCCATCACAGTTTTGCAGGAATCCTTAACCTCTCTCTCTGAGGTTGTTTTACAGAAAAGGCAAGGATTAGACCTCCTCTTCATGAGGGAGGAGGGCATCTGTGCTTCACTGAGAGAAGAATGCTGTTTTTATGCTGACCATAGTGGAGTTTTAAAGAATCCATGAGTAAATTGAGAAAATGCCTTGAAGAGCACCAGAGAGAAAGGGAGATTCAACAAGGGTGTTTTGAGTCATGGTTTACCCAGTCCTCTTGGTTAACTAAACTTTTATCAGACTTAGCTGGACCCCTGATCATCCTTATGGTGTTACTAAATGTGGGACCTTGTTTGCTAAACTGCATAGTTTCCTTTCTCCAGGTTCAGATTGGGCAGGAAAAAACTCATGGTAATCAGATAAAAATACTATCCACTAGCAGAAATAGAATCTGAGAACCCGCAATAATTATGATTCATTACTTTTAAGATTAAAAGTAGTCAGAAAAGGGAGTGGAAAATGAAAGAATAAAAGAAATTTAAATTGAAACGTAAAGAACCAGGTTTTGTAAAGTTTCCAAGCTGCACTCAGAACCTGAAATTCCTGTGGCAGTTAAGACAATTCCCAGAACTGCCCATTAGATGTGTGTTGAAATCTTCCCTGACCACCTAGTAGCTAAACAACCCCTTCCCAGAAACCCCGCAGCTCAGCACGAATACATCTCAGGGCTTCAACCAACCAGTTTAAATGTATACCCCTTCTCAGGGCTAAAAAATCACCCCCTGCCCGACCTGTTCCCGCCAATGGATGTGCTAATCTTGTTTTAGAGTTGCTATTTGATTTTCCTGTGGCGTATGATGATTTCCTAAAGGAGGCTATGATGTATGTAAAGTCCCTGCCCTCTCTAAAGAATGTATATAAACTCTGCTCAAGTTGTTCTCGGGGATCTTTTTTCTTTCCTCCTCTGGAGTGAGCTCTGAGCCCCAGTTGCTGGACCCCCAATAAACCATTTCTTTTGGCATGAGACAGTTTCTTGTTGGTCTGTTCCTCCAACGTTCGATGACCTTTTCAGTTCCTGACTACCTTCAAGTGAGAATAGCAATCCTTTGAGTCAAATGAGTTCTTCAAACACCTGAAGAGGCTAGCCCATAGGTGCTTGGGTTTTCTCATGACTCCAAATCACAGTAAGAATATATACCTGACAGTCAGTAGGCCTCAAATTGGAGAAGAAGAGCAGTATTAGCAGCAGGGCTATTTGATCATTCCTGCTTCAAAGGATGGGGTCCAGGCCACCCAACGCCCTTATGGAATTCAAATCTTACCTAGATTTCTGTTTTCATACTTATATTTCACCGCATATTCATGTAAATATCACAGGTTTCCAATACCATTATTTATTCTGCAAAATGATTCCTAATCGAAATCGAATCTGTTATTAACCTTAACCATACACTCTTCCCTCAATCTAACTTTACAAAAGAACAGGGAAATTGTTGATCTTACAATACAGGAATGTAGGCGATCTTCCACCTGCTGAGAACCTCAAAGTTCCATGCAGAAATCATCCCTGAAGAAGATGTAGGCACCTATGAAGCATGTGAGAGAGCAAAAGTCAACTTCCATGTCAAACAACCTGGTCAGGATGAAGGAATGTGACTGAATCAGCCTCTCTCTTCTTAATGTAGATTAAATGGACCAAACCAGGCCCAGGCCTGTGTGGAGAGCTGTTCCTGGGTGCCTGTGGTTGATATACCATTCTAACTTGTGTAAGTGTCACAGGAAGTAGGGGCAGACTCCATCTCATGGGACCCTTGGAAGCAACTGTTAGTACAAAGTGGTTGCCAAGGCAGTGACCTCATTCATTTCCTGAAGGAAGTCACCTACCACACTTCCTTGGTGATTGACTGCCAGGCACCCAGAGAAGTCCCAGTCCCAGTACCAGTGGTCTCAATTGTTTGGATTTATCAAGGACAGAGTCAGTCTTTCTTGGTACCTACTTAAGTGATGATGGCCAAATGCCAGGAGAGGTCTGAATAGAAGCCTTTTCTGAGAAAGCAGGTAGTGGCTCAACCATCGCTCCTGACAACTTCAAAGAGTTGGCAAAGAAGACCAGATCTGAGACAGAACAGGCCACTTCGGGGAACATAGTATGGCCCACCAGTCAGAGGACACTGAGGATAGTCACAGACATACTTGGGGGAAGGAGGTGCTGTTGTGGGTGTCCCTATGAGTTTGTTGTTTAGTCTCATGTTCTGAGAATAAGTCGGTTGGTTTGTTTGGAGTGGAATGTTTCTAGAAATTTGTTTGACAACATGAGTGTTTCTATGTCTGTGTATCCCACTGTATACATGGTTATAGACATTTGAAAAGAGAATGCATCAATGGTTGTGTCCTGTCTGGTAGAAAGCTTCCCAGCATTCATCCTGCCCAATTTAAGAATGGAGAGTGGCTTGCCTTATGGATGGGCAACACCTACTACCTTCCTAAGTTTCTCTCTTCTTCTTGAATACGGGCCACTCTCCAGAATAGCCTCATGGTTTTGTTTCCAAGATATGCACCACCTCCAAGCTCTCTGACATGGGCATGTACTTAATAGCTGAAGGGAATGGGAGCATCTCAAAAACTCAGAATTCTGTGTGACCAGTAAAGTCTCAGTGGAGAAACACTGCTTTGGGCTTTTTGCTTACCTATTGTTCTGTTGTCCTGAATGTCAGGAAGGTCTTTGCCTCAGGCCACCCCTTTGTGAAGCCTGAAGAAAACAGTTTACAAACGGAAATGAATGGGCATCACCTGTGGCTCTTTGCTTAATTGCTTTGGAAAGGGATGTGGCTGAATCAGCCTCTTGGCCCTTTGTGAGGCAGTGGCTTAGATTGTCAGCATCTGATGCATCTAAAGAAAGCTTCCAAGTGTGCATTCATAACCAAAATGGCCAAAAGAGCAGTCTTTGTGGATGAAGTGTCTCGCCATCTTTTGTAACCTTCCTGACCTCCATCAAGTGAAAATAGGAATTCTTTGGGTCAAATGAATTCTTCAAAGCCCTCTAGAGGCTAGCCGATAGGTGCTTGAGTTTTCTCATGACACAAATTCTCATGAAGAATCTATACCAGACAGTCAGTAGGCCTCAAATTGGAGAAGCGGAGCAGTTATAGAGCAGGACTAATTGATCACTCTTTGTTCACAGGAAGGGTGTCCAGGCCAAGCTGACTTTAGGCAAATGAGGCGCAAGTGTGCTTATTTTGGACAGTGTCTTGGGCTGTGCCCCTCATGGAAACCTCCAGCCAGAGGTTATGATGAGTGTATATGTGGAAGAAGATGAGGGCGATGTGGGAGTGTTTTGGTTTTAATTGTGGTCAGCTGTGTGGTGGTTGGTAAAGATGCCTGGGTCCACCTGAGCTTGAACTATGGTGTGATTTCCCATAGAGACTGAGTAATGGAACTGACCTCAGAAAAGTATTGCCATGAATTGTGTTGGGATTTTAGGTGGCCATGCATGAGATTCACCCTTGAAAACTGAGATATAGAAAAGGATGGCTTTCCAAAAAGTACTGTCAAACTCAGCCTGGATATCACATGACTTTATTCTGAAAGATTGGCCGCCATAGTTGAGAGTCAAAACATACATGGACCTTACATTGGAGACCTCAATGGGCCTGGCTTCATGTGTCCTTTGGGCCACTCTTTGGGAAGCCTTGCCTCTGAGAGTTCACCAGAGCTTTCCTTGAAATGTGCTTCTTCAAAATTTAATGGTTCCTGAATGAATTTAAACCCACAGTTTCCCCAAATTCATCCTTGAAAAATGGCTAGATAAATACCATGAAATTTTTGAAATTCCCATGACCAGGTGGCCCTGGAGAATCTTTGGATGTCCTGTTGCTGATCATGAGGGTACCAGACAGTGCCTTGATTGACTGGGTTTCATGAAAACGGTGTATAACACAGATACCAGTATGTTGGAGGCTGCTGAGTAGTGGGCCCAGAGCTGTGATGTGCAGGTGTGTGATAAAGCATCTCTTGTCAAGCCATGTGGATCTGTCATTGACTTCCAAATGGCTTGTGGCTGACATGGTGCAGACAGGAATCACGTATATGTCTGAATCCTCTCCATAAAAGGCATCTTATTATATGGAGATGTTTCAGGGCAATGTTCAGAATCAGGTTGCTATGGTTAAGGGGACAAGCTATGTGGAATAGAAGCCTGGTTGGTGAATTCTCCTGCAGACCCTTACCCACCACACGTGACAGGACTCCCTCCAGCACTGTGTCCCAGTTGAACTCCTTGTATTTCGTGAAGCAAATACCAAACTCCCAGTGCAGCAGCAAGAAACACCATGAAAAGTGGAGGATGACCAAATGGCTTCACAGTCCACATGCGGAGACACTTAGCTTTCAGTGGCCATAGTTTACCTACAAAGAGAGAAGTCAGCACTGCTGCCTCATGTTATTTGGAAAATAAGAAACAATGTCCTCCAGGTCACATAGATGCAGACTCAGCTTTAATGGTCTCCTTAGAATGGAAGCTAAAGCTCCTGACAACAACATATATGTCAAGTGCCCATCCTCAGAGGCAGTTTCTCAAGTAGTCTTTAGGCAGGCAGAGCTCCATGTTGGTGGAGTGTTTACCTTTTAGACCAGGATGCAAGAAAAGACCACTGACTCCAATTAAAATCAAATTAAAGCAAACTTATTATTTCCACCACCCGGGCTGTGTCTCCCTCCCAAAACCGCGGGAACAAGAGAGCAACCCCACCTTTCCTACAGAATGGCTTTATAGCACAGAATGTTACAGAAAAGGGTGATTACAGATAACAGAACTCTGACAAGCATCACACTAACGATAGTTTACATTTTTTTTTTTTTTGCTGGCCCCAACATCAGAATTTATGAGAACCATTAGAGCCTCAGAGAGTGTCGTCTGGCCAGGGAAGGCCAATATTTATGAGGTGTAAATAAAGTTTCAGAGAGGGCTGTTATCTGGTCAGAGAGCCATGCATGGGTGAGTTCAAGGCATGGGCAGGCATTCAAAGCAGGTTCAGAATTTGCTGTAATTTATAGTTAAGCCAAAATTATCTTTTCATGGCTTTGTGGCAAGATGGCTCCAATTTAAATAAAATATCAGGTTGGGTCTATCATTCCCCCATTTTCTAATGTGTCCCTTTCAAATCTTTGATAGGGTAGGGGACGAGCACTGAGGGAAATTTAATTCCTCAGGTAACAGTCTCCCCATTTTTTGAACTCACCCAAAACCGGTCTCCCTGATTTTAATGACTTAATTAATTACTTATATTGATAGTCTATTTATTTTTGGCTCCATTGTAGTAAGAAGCGAGGCGTCACTCATTTTGACTTCTTCTGAGCTGAGAGAGGGTGACGTGAGGGGGTATGGTCTGAGAGACATGAGTTGCCTTTTCGAAGTCAGTTCGGTTTGAAGTCTGGTTGGGGAAGTACAGGTTGTAAAGTCATCTGGGGATGGGTTCTTCTATGAGAGAAACAAAATACATGAGTACTGAATAAATGTTGCAGCAGCTGGAACATGTCACTGTATAGAAGTTCCCTCACCAGTCTTAAATATCCCCAGTTATCAGGACTGTCAACTTAATATTTAACATTTAGGGTTACAGTTGTCCCTCCCCATAAAATACAGTGTTATAATTTAATACCATCTGATCCTGCAAAATTCTTTTACTAGTATGACCTCTGTGTCTAATAGAGAAACCCTTAATTCTGTTACTCAAGGCTGGATAATTGTACTAGCAAACTCCAATATTACCTGTGTAGGTTAGGAATATCTGTAGGCCTTAAACTAAAAACTTCTGCCTCTGGCAGCTCCTCTTGATAGTCTCTTTTTATAGTTATCAGGCATTCCTCTCTGAGAACCCTTCTTTGTAGCCTCCAGTCTTATTTATTTTGGGAGGCTAACATAAAGTGTATACCTTAAAATATTATTATTACTGTTATTATTTAAAATGCCCAGGAATGGCTGTATTTTGCGTTTAACTGTCTTTCCTAAATGTTTAAGATGAAGCAGTCAAACTGACTTTTGTTTCTATCTATTATGAACAGTCAGCTGAGCTTTTACGGGAGTCATTCCTGGGAAAACTTGAGAGCAGCTTCTCAGTTCTGCTAGTGCCATTTTCGCTAGTTGTGTCCAGGTCTTGCTTGACCCTGTGGCTTCCCTCGGAAGCATCAGGGATGTCTCCCTTCTCTGATGACTGTCTTCTTCATACAAAATGCACTGATTGGCTTTCTGTTCTCCAGTGGCTCAGAGTTGCAAAGCTCTTTAGGGAAGTCCCCTGTTCCCTGGATACAGACTGACTCAGAGGGCAAGAATCAAATATTGGTTTTCTTGGCCCTTTTCATTTAACTTTAATTTTAAATCCTAATTTTAAACATCCAGCAAATAAATTTTAGCAGCCTTATATTAAGAGTACTGGGCTTTAATGTCTGTAATTTAAAATTATTTATCTTTTTATTAATTGGGATCTGTATTTTTCTGTCTGTCTTTTGGTGATGACTTGTTATCTTTAATTAACCCATGTTGTGTTCTTAAAGCAACACTTCTGTAAAACACTAACAGGGAATCTTTAGATCACTTATAAGGAAATTACAAAATAAAATTAACAAGAGTAAATATACTTAGTTCGTGTAATAGCTACCCTGAATTTTTAGGCTGAGTTATTTATTATATTTCTTGTTTGAGATCCTAATAATCTTGATATGAAAAAAAAGAACTTTTGAATGTAACTTTAAATGAAATAACATCTGACCCACTGCTTTCGTAGTCATTCTCACATGTAGTAAGTTGGGACACAGAGCCTTATCTCAAGTAAGGCAGGGCTCTTTATAAATCTTAAGTGTTTTAGTTCTAAAGATGATCTTTGTTTTTAAATATCAGTTTAAAAAGTTAACATTAATTGTTTGAGGTCACATGAACATTAGTTAACACCATATAATATAACATTTAAAACATGAATAAAATAAACGCTGAAAGTTTTATCCTTTTCATAGCTAAGGCTCTCATTAACATAAAAATACATTCAAATTGTTCCCCAATGTAAAAAGTAACATAAAAGTTTACATATCTTATTGATAAAAGGTAAATAAATGCCCAATATATATTTTTTTTACCATACAACTTCAGAACACCAGCTTCACATAATGCTCTTTTAAAGTTTCTACCTTAGAGACTTGTATTCCTGGAAGATATGAGCACATTAATAGCATCACAATTGCATTGATGTTTCTACATTAACCAAGTTTAGCTTTTAAAGAAATGGCAGTACAGTGCTCTAAAATAACAGATCGTATTTAATAAGTTTTTTTAATATTTATGGTTGCTTGCTCTAGAAAAATAAAACTTAATAAACACAATGCTATTGGTAAACGTATGTTTTAAGAAATTTTTGTGTCTTTTACACATGACTGATTTTTACAATCTTATACAGACTTTAGAACAAACTTATACAGACCTTAGTAAATCAATAACATATCTAACAAGAATACTCATGAATGAGTAATCAAATATCAAATTTAATTTATTTATTTATCAAAATATTAGACAAAAGTATTGAACAGTGTAGACCATTTTTTGTTGAAGGAAAAGTCCTAGAACCAAGGCATATTAGACCTTTTGTCGACATTAATATTTTATTAGATTTTTGAACACCTAGAAAAACATGTAAGCTTAAATTTAAAGACATTTATTTTTATCTGTTTATCCAATTTAAAGTGAACCATTTAAATCACGTAAATTAAAGATCTTTGGATCCGCTTTTTAAAATTTGTTTTTGTGAGTGCTCCTTTTTTTATGAGCGCTCCTTATGTATGTTAATTTGTATATAATATACATGATATACGGACATATGTATATATACACATACAACACATAACAAGAGTGTGCACACATAATTATAGTAAAGGCCTTGTAGCTTTTCGCAGGTGAAATCTCCATTGCAATGTTTCAAAAACTCCACTGTTGGTCAAAGATAGAACTGATCAGAAAAACATTAACCTAGGTCTGTAGGATCAAAATCATGAGTTAAAAACAATACAGAATCTAAGGAAAAAAATAAGAGTCCTAGAAAAAGTGACTGGGCAGTT